>NC_141027.1:12900000-13030000 GCF_052040795.2 Danio rerio | reverse complement strand
AAAATGCCCTTCCATGTAGTGTGTAACACAGCTCTAAGTGAAGTAAAGTATCCAGCTAAGGCTTAAATCTGTAAGAGTGCAGTGTTTAAAACGGTTGATTCATCTATAAAAGAGTCGACTCATAGTGCTTCAAACGAGTCGCCATGATACCGAGTCATTAGGTGTTTCGCCATGACGTACGAACGAAACCAAGTTATTCAAGTGCACGCGCAAGCTCGGGAGATTTGAAACCTGCGGCCCCGCCCTCTGACACAGAAACCCAGACACACACACACAAACACACACACACAAACATGCCGGTCGATTGAAGTCACACTGCAGATGGATATTATATCGAGTCTCTACCCAAAGATGAAACCTCAGCATTATAACCAAGCAGTTGGAAACTACTGGACACTTCTGGAAACTACATGCTACAAAGAATACTTCATCTGCGTTTGTTAAAGGAAGGATCAGTAAAGAGTAACTCACTGATGGACATGTCAGGATGGGTTTCTTCCTCCATTTCTCAAGTGTAAGTATGTGCGATTAAAGTTGTTGCCTCGTTGACTCTAGCTTGCAAATGTATTTAGTTGTGATTTGTTACTTGTAACTGCGTGTACTGTATCAGGTTAACTCGCTATATTCTCATATCGCGTGCAAAGTCAAGTTAAAAACGCGACGCGTGCTGCTTTGTTTACGGAGCTCCGTGGAGGAGGGTAGTGTGTGCGTGCGTGTGTGTGCGCTCACTGTTGTCCGGAGGTATGTGTGTGTGTGTGTGTGTGTGTGTGCACGCGTTGTCGTCCGGAGGTGTGTGTGTGTTTTTGTGTGTGTGTGCGCGCGCGCAAAGACGAGAGCAATATGTGTGTGTGTGTGTGTCTGTGAAAAGAGCAGAGTGAGACAAGCTAGAAGATCTCCTCAACAGTTTTTGGAGTTTTTGCTCAATAAAATAGTTAGTCGTCTGTATTTTCAAGTCCATCGTCTGTATTTACATTGACCCACTGGCAGCTAAACTCCACGCCTACACTATCGAGTGTGGATGAACTGTGATTACTTTTATATTGCTGATTAGCTGTTGGGCGTTTCACTCTCTCACTGAAGGCAGTCGACCAATCGCAACAGACTGTCATCGGTCCAATCAGCGCAGATTAGCTTAGAGCTAAGGAGGGGTTTGGGAAAAAATGAATCACTGGACGATTCATACAGGAGTCGCTGGAATAATTAGGTAAAATGCAGATTATAAGACCATGAAAGTGTTTTTTGACCTTGCATGCACATTAGACTGTTGTTGAAGACTCTCACAACCAAGATATGACCCTATTTCATGTATAATATGGGCTCTTCAAATAAAAGCATTCATGTACACAAAATATAAGCATATATTCACATGATCACACACACAATAGTCCTTACATATGCAAGCACACACCATACATGCATACATACATAAACCTACAACAACACAGATAAAATGCGTCCACCTTACAAACTTGTGCATTCATGCACAATTTTAAAAAGATGTGTCTTAACACGCTTTTTGAAACATGAATACTGGGGGATTCTTTCACTTCAATAGGGAGACAGTTCCAAATTTTTGGAGCATAATGGCTAAAAGAAGTGCCGCCAGATCGCATCAGATTTACAGAGTAAAGAAGTCCAGCGCTAGAAGAGCGTAGCAAACGGTTTGGATTATATTTTGATAAACAGTCGGAAATGTAGGAAGGTGTCATGTTGTGTAGCGCTTTATAAACTAATCTAAGAATCTTAAAATCTATCCTTTGGTGCACAGGTAACCAGTGTAATTCCATTAATACGGGTGTGATGTGCTCTCGTTTCTTCAATTTCATTAAAACTCTGGCTGCTGCATTTTGTATCAATTGTAACCTCATTATAGAACCCTTAGGTAAACCAGTATAAATAGCATTGCAATAATCAAGCCGAGAGAAAATAAAAGCATGAATTAATTTCTTGGCTTCATCAAAAGATAGGAAAGACAGATTTTGGCAATACTTCTTAAATGATAAAAACATGTTTTTGTAACTTAATTAATATGAGATTTAAAATTAAGATTACAATCGAAGAGAACACCCAGGTTCTTTCATTCTTTTTCGGATTGTAAACCAAAAGAACATAGTTCTGCTTCAATCCTCTCTTGCTCAGGTTTTTTTTTTTTTTTGCTCACAATAAGAATTTTAGTTTTATCTTTATTCAACTTTAAAAAATTAGCAGTCATCCATTGTACAAAATTGGACATGCAGTTGGAGTGATATGATATGAGTGACGTTTGTGTGTAAAGTTCTTACAATATGAGACATGCTTTCAGAAAATGTGTGTAAACAGTTGGGACCCAGGTAGCAAAGAATTCTGGCCAAGATTTGGCATGAAGCTGGCACAGCAGACATTCATCTGGCATTGGCATACAGCAGGCATGTCCAAACTACGGCCCTCGGGCCATCTGCGGCCCGCAATCAGTTTTGTGGCGGCCCGCGAGGCTTTTTATAAACATCAATAGAATCTGGCCCGCTATACAAAAATGAACGTAATTCAAAAAATAACCACCGGGTGTCGCTATTACATGCATTCAATTAAGCAGCAGTTCTTGTTATGATCTATCTATCTGTCTGCCTGTCTGTCTGCCTGTCTGTCTGCCTGTCTGCCTGTCGGTATGTCTGTCTGTCTGTCTATCTGTCTATCTATCTATCTATCTATCTATCTATCTATCTATCTATCTATCTATCTATCTATCTATCTATCTATCTATCTATCTATCTATCTATCTATCTATCTACACAGTTGAATTATTAGCCCCTCTTTGATTTATTTCTTCTTTTTTAAATATTTCCCAAATGATGTTTAACAGAGCAAGGACATTTTTACAGTATGTCTGATAATATTTTTTCTTTTGGAGAAAGACTTTTGTTTTATTTTGGCTAGAATAAAAAGCGGTTTAAATTTTTTTTATGAACCATTTTAAGGTCAAAATTATTAGCCCCTTAAGTCTTCAGAACAAACCATTGTTATAAAATAACTTGCCTAATTACCTTAACTTAACAAGTTAACTTGCTTAACCTAGTTAAGCCTTTAAATGTCACTTTAAGCTATATAGAAGTGTCTTAAAAATATCCAGTCAAATATTATTTACTGTCATCATGGCAAAGATAAAATAAATCAGTTATTAGAAATGAGTTACTAAAACTAATATGTTTAGAAATGTGTGGAAAAAAATCTTCTCTCCGTTAAACAGAAATTGGGGAAAAAATAAACAGGGGCTAATAATTTAGGGGGGCTAACAATTCTGACTTCAACTGTATTTATATATATATATATATATATATATATATATATATATATATATATATATATATATATATATATATATATATATATACGTGTCTGTGTGATGTATGTAAAATTTGGCCCGCGACAACGTTTGTTTTTTTGCATCTGGCCCTCGGCCCAAAAAGTTTGGACACCCCTGGCATACAGCATGTGGGCCAAACATGGCTCAGGTTTGGCAGAGGTAGCAATGTCTTTAAAGCGGCACACAAAACTTGGGCCAGATATCAAATGTCATATTTGGCCCAGATTTTAAAAATGTATATGTGGGCCATGAAGTTTGGCCTTTCTTGACCCACTTTTAAAATACATTCAAATTATTTTTGAGAAAAGAAAAAAAAAATTACCAATTGGGCCGCTTTTGAGAAAAATGTGTGGCCATAAAACAAATTGCTTTATGGGTTTATTAAACTATTTGCAGTCGTGACACGCTAACATATCTGGCCCAGTTCACTCCCAGTTATGACTTATTATCTTGGCTGAGACTTGGCCCAGATATGGTTCATGTTTGGCCCTTCTAAGGAAGCCAGACTTGGTCCAGTCATGTACTGTAATTCACTGCAGCATGTGGGCCAAGCAAAAGCTGATTGTGTGGGCCAGAGAAGTTTTGCTATGTGGGCAGGCTCAGTTGGGCACGACCATTTCTCCTATGGCAAAACGTCTTGTGCAGAGCTGCAGTCTAGGCGCTGAAGGCTGGAGAACGCTGGACGTTAACGAAGACTCGTCTGTCCCTGGAGCGTCACAGGAATCAATCTCCTGCTCTCCACTCCTCCAAAATTACGACAGCAGCTGCTCAGGATACGGCCTGGTCCAGGATTATGGAAACCTTGGGATCATCTCGTTGCTGGTCTTGGATCACATCAGTGGCGCTGTATATACAGTATAAGTGACATTTGTGTGAAGAGTTTTGACAATATGAGACATGCTTTCAGTGAATGTGTGTAAACAATTGGGAAAAACTGTGAGCTGTTCTGGCTGCACCTCGGGGATGAACCGCTGACGTTCAGCCACAGCAGACAAACTGACTTTACCACAACAATATCAAGTTCACGTTACCTTTTTTTAAATTAAGGGTGAAATATTGTTTTATCTAATTAAAAACCACAAATCCCCAAAAATAAATAAATTTATTTTGAAATCAGCTTTTCAGAGTATAGTTTATTAGCACCTTCATTTTTGTTTTGCTGGTTTATAAGAGATTTGATAACTTGATTCTATTTCTTTATAATAGCTGTAATTTTAATTGTTAAAACTGTTTGCTAAATTATTTGCAGCTTATTCTAATGTATAGTATTTATTCTATCCTTTGTAAATAATAATAATAATAATAATAATAATAATAATAAAAATAAAATAACAATAATAAAACATATCACTGACTGTTTAACTGTTTATTTACAATAACGACTCCTGATTAACATTTGTAGTTATTTTAATATATTATTTAAAATAATATTAATCTGGGGATTTTCGGAGGCCAGTAAAAATATATATACTTGAATATCATTGATAATTGACTATAATTAATTAAACAGTATGCTGTATAATTTGTTAAACTTTGGTAAATACTGTAATATACACAATAAAATACACTTTGCTTTGGTTCAGAAACAGTATAGTGTTTATTATAAATTACATTATCATGTGATGTGTGCTGAAGTGAGAGTCTAGATTGGTATTATGGAGGGAGCTCTGCAGAGTACAAAAATAGGATCCTATAATGTAATGTGGAACGTTTCATATTACAAGCAGCAAATCTGATTATTTAGCAAAGGTTCTTGTCATCACTGTGAAACTGTTACTGGGTGGCTATATTTGATGCTATTCTAGTACTTTAGCAACTGAAGGGTTTTGTACTGGTTTTAGTGGCTTTTGTTTATCTTGAGTTGATTATACACATAAAGGTACTTAAAAATGAAAATACCCTCTACTAAACGTTTTAATACAGTATGGAATCCAATGATCTCATACTTTGAAAAAGCCCTAACACTTCCCCCAAACTAAAACCAATAGAGGTCTATGCTTATCAGGGTAATGCAATCAATCTCTATGGGCAAACATTACTGTTAAATACTTCCTCATTGTACTATCAAAACTCTGTGACTATGTAAATATTTTTTCTAATTTAGTATTAATTAAATAATTAATTTTGGTACTATTTCTATATATATATATATCAAAAAAAGAGAGAAAATGTCAAATCCTTGTATGTAATAGTTCTCCTTGTTTTTCTTTCAATAATAAAAAAAAGAAAATACCCCATTATGTACTCGACTGATTCTTTTGCCGATTTACTCTTACTTCTTTTTAAACAAAGAGTCGGGAGTAGTTTCACATTATTCCTGTGCTTTGTTGGATAGGGACTTTTGAATTTGTTTTTCTTTTTTAAATAATTCCCAAACGATGTTTAACAGAGCAAGGTAATTTTCACAGTATGTCTGATCATATTTTTTCTTCTGGAGAAAGTCTTATTTGTTTTATTTCAGCTAGAATAAAAGCAGTTTTTAATTTTTCACGAACCATTTTAATTTTAAAAATTATTAGCCCCTTTAAGCTATTTTTTATTGTCTACAGAACAAACCATCCTTATGCAATAACTTGCCTAATTACCCTAACCTGCGTAGTTAACCTAATTAACCTTGTTTAGCCTTTAAATGTCACTTTAAGTTGTATAGAAGTGTCTTGAAAAATATCTAGTCAAATAATATTTACTATCACCATGGCAAATATAAAATAAATCAGTTATTAGAGATGAGTTATTAAAACTATTATGATTTTAAATTTGTTGAAAAATCTTCTCACCAATAAATAGAAATTAGGGGAAAAAATAAACAGGGGGTCTAATAATTCTGACTTCAACTGTATATTTGTATGCAGCATTGTAAAAGTAATATTCTCTATATCATTAAGCCAACTAGTTTTTTTTTGCATTGTGTGTGCTAAGTGCTTCCCACAAGACACATCAATTCCTAAAGCCTACACTACAAATGCATCTGACTGTATGTCATTAAGAGTACAATAAAGTGCACCTGTAAGATATATAAGTGTATCTCTGAAAAGATACCGCCCCAGTCACAGGTTATGTATCTTTGTTTCTGAGAGTGTTCACTTAAAATACAGACCTTCAGCAGCTATATCTTCTTTGAGTGAGAAAACATTGATTGCCACTTTCTGTTGTACACCACACCAATCATTGGCAATGGAAACACAAGCCTGGTCATGTTTTGAACCAAAAACTGTACAAAATGTATGTGATTTTAAAGGGAAAAAAAACTGCAAAAATGCTACAGTAAAAACTGATATCTGGTTAGCAAGTTCTAAGTTAAAGTTCACATTAACATAATTCAAGTGGTGCTCACTACAGAGCCACTTGGGCAGAGCTGAACTCCAGCAAGGGAGAGCTTGAGCTCCAGCTCCTCCTTCCTTGCACTTTTTCTACAAGTGATGTCACTGGGGGTTGGGGTTATGGGTGGGTGTATGCATTAAAACAGCTTATAAGAGGACGAGTTGGAGCTTAAGCCCCCCCCCCCCCCCCCCTCGTTGCAGCTCAAGTGGCTCTGCAGCGAGCAGTTTCTCACATAATTGCCTGCTTGACATTCTTGGTGGTGTAAATATCTGTAAATAAAGCTGTGGTCACACTAGAGTTTCAGCATGCGAAATTCTGTCGTACAACGCTGTAAAAAGGGGTGGGATTAAACAAGATAATAAGACTTTTAAAAAAGCAAGCGATTGGTCCACATTTTTGTCCAGAGAGGTCATGTTTTGATCCTCAATTGGTCTCACACTGTCAATTGAGGTGATTTTGCAGGTCAGAGTTTTACCAAGATTGAACTTTCCAATGCAGCGTAATGCAAATTTTGTCACATAAGCTTGCATTTCATGTTCAAATGCGTATGAATGAAAGTCTATAGGGCGAAAAATCCAGTGTGACCTCAGCTTTACTTGACCGTTCTTGTCATTGAAGTGGATGCTGTTGCAGATCAAAGTGCAGGATTTATTAACAGGAGTTCAATTCATCGATCTGGATGGCAAACAACATAAAACAAACAAAGCAATGTTTGGTACACAGTAAGGCAAGACAAACCGCATCATAATGATACCTAGACTGCTTACAAGAATCAGCAAAGTGTGTGTCAAACAGAGCATTATATATTGAGCCTTCCCTAAGCCCTGCCCTCCTTAGTTACTGTTGCTACGCCTGTCAAGCTTTCATGCCTGGCACGTCTATTACAATATGTATGCTCCATGTCAGACATTCCCAGGGATATAATTAGTTTAAACAGATAAGATATCTGAGAAAGTCAGACAAAAAAAGGACTGCAGTATGCATTACAGGAGTATACTCACCACATAATTGGCAACCGATTAGAAAATATTTTAATCAAAATTGAAGCTAGGTTAGCCTAGCCGCCTCATACGCTGACCATTCAACAGCTTAGTTCATGCACAGTAGGAGAGGTGACATTTACAAATAATCTAATAACTAATAAACTGTGATTTCCCCTTTTTTAAGCCAAAAAGCCTAGCGTTACTAACAGTCAAGGAAGCATGCATGGACAGTGCTTCTACATCATTCATTCATAATGAACAGCCAGAAAGGGGAAATCGATGAATTATTATCATCATTAACCCATAACAATGGACAGTACCTGTAACTGTCAGAATGTTTGTGCACTTTTTATCCAGTTTTTATTCTAATTTGCAGTTAAGTGGAAGAAATAAATAAACTAAAATGCAAATTAAAGTATAAATAGCAAAAGTGAACAAATAAATTTTCCCTACCAGCAAATATTAATCAGACACCAAATATAAAAGCAGACACTAACCCGCTATAATGTCATAACCAATGACTAAATCTCAAAAAGACAGACAGAAACATCTGTGAATTGTAGCTCTGAGAAGGGCATGAGGCTTATAAATGGCTGAAAAACTGCTGCGGGTAAAGTATATTGATCGCAAGTGCTCAGATTATGATCACATCTCGTTTTGTTTTGTTGATTTGTAATTTCAAATATTGGTAGCTTGAAACAGATGGAAATATAATTGCTGTCAGTATGACTACTATGACGAGGGCTTAAATGAAGCAGAGCTCATAATATCAAGCGGAAAAAAGAAAAAGACAGCTGTGAAACAGAACCTGCTTTGTATGTTTGTAGGAAACACAGTTTAGATCTGTTTATGGTATAGTGTGTGAGTTTTTGCCGTCTATCACTGAATGTGTCAGGAATATCTAAACAAAACCAACTTAACCCTGCTTATTTAGCGCCCCACACAGAGCTTAATCCACGCTGGCATTTCTCCTCTTGGGTTTTAGGCTTTAGAAAGGGAATCAAATTCCACCTCCCTGTCCAAACCTTTAGGATACCGGTGTCAGATTTAAACAATCCATATGCACAACGCTTTGGCTTGTTTCCCTTCCTCAAAAGCTTGACAGACCTCCAGCGCATAGCTTTGGTTGCTAAGCCACAATTGGTGTGTGGCAGTTTTCAGGTGTGGGTTAGCGATGGGTCAATTGTCTGTGTAATCAGACCTTGAGCAGCTCCCAGCTGTGTCTGTGTATAATCAACCGAGAACTGGAACAGGTGCATGTGAGGTGCATGACAGGGATTGTAGTCCTTTTAATGGTAGATTTGTAGTTCTCCAGCGATCTGTAGTCACTGGAGCTTGTAACAGTTTTGCATATTTTGTGGTTTATTTTAAAAGTATTTACACTTTTGAAATTCATTGTGGCAACTTTACGTTGTAACAAGTGACTTTTATTAACATCTTGTGTAGGTTGGTGTTATAATAGTTGAAAAATTTAAATTTTTCTCTTATGTTGTAAACTTTAATGTATATAAACTATTTCTAATATAATTTCAAATGACTAAAAAGCCACGATTTTCAACATTAAAGGTCGAAAAAGCAGAGATAAAGGTCCCATGATGTAATTCATAACTGTAAATAAATGACAAACACTTGCTAACCACAAAATACGATAACTGTTGAAGTAGATTTTTATTTTCTAAATCTATCGAAAGACATATTTATTTAGGTGAGTGGAGAACCATATGAATCTGCCATTATATGTCTTTGTAAAAAGGTGGTATGTTAAGGCAAGGGGTCATAAAAGAGCACGAGAGAGGACTTGGGGATACACTGCAGAGCCATCGGTTTAAATAGAGATGGAAAAGCATGAAATGTACAAAACATATGTTGAAACTTAATGAAAAGTTGATGAAATATTGTAGTTTACTGTAAATAGAAATGCTGCTACCATATCTTTTTAAAGGGTCACAAAACACCAAAACACATTTTTTGAATCTGTTGACAGTCGTATATGTGTCCCACGCTGCTAAAAACACTATTAGGACACATAAATTTCACTATAAAGTGTAAATTGGTTGTTTTTGCGTTATTTCAAGCAAATTCGTACTTCCGGTTTGAAACAAATTTTTTAAGCTGCGTCACGGTCATGACATAATAGCGTTGTATTCCAGCATGCAGACTGGGAGTCTGTGCCAGAGTGTGTCTTATTACGTCTTACAGTGTGATGCATTAATGCATGAGTAAAGCTTGGTTCAAACCAATCAGCGCGCTCTATTGTGCAACTTCATTAATATTCATTATTGTCACAGTGTTTAGACGACAGAGACACCACATTGTGTTGGCAAAACAAGTGTGAAGTGTTGCTTTTATTGTTTGCTGCAGTTAAGTTTTGTTTTCATTTTCTCTCTGTGAGAGCTCAGACTCACGTGTGGATAACAGTGTACGCGACGCTCGACAACAATAACTTATGTGTCTAAGGAGGATTATTGTTTACCTGAGAGCTGTTCTCATCTGCAAACGCTGAGATCCGGATTCGCTTGTAGTATTCTCTTCATAAAGACGCGGCTCTAGTTGCTGGTGATTGTCCTGTCTCTACAGATTTGGTAAGTGAGCGACCAGTGCTCTTTGTTTATTCAGTTTGTTCGTATCTACCAAACTATTACACCGAGTGTAAACATGTTAGCACTACAACCAAACTTTTACCTCGTGTAGGGTTTTCACCGCATTTTGTGACCGGAATAACACACGCGGCTTTCTGACGCTACCTGCCGTGTGCATCTAAGTTTGCGGAGGGGTTTTTTCTCTCATTCGGCGTTCGGTATCAAACATTGCATGAAAAAAACGCTTACAGCAGTTCCTCGAATCAAATATCTCGTTTGTAGTGAGGGACATGACTGAATTCCCTGAATGAAAGAGCCAAACTGCAGTTAAAGTCCACCATTTAATAATTTGGCAAACAATTCGACTACAGATGTCCATGTAAACACAGTCACTTTGTCCCCTGTGTGTGTATTTTGACTCTGAAAGTCAGCGCGCCCAAATAGACACTCCCACACCATGCCTCTTTTCTTCCTCCGACACTCCCCCCTAAACAAAGCTGGACACGCCCACTTTCCTAACTTTTTCCAAAGTAGAGGTGTGAAAACACCCTGCTGAAACGAGGGGGTTTCATGGCCCTTTAATGATAACCCTCTGAATACCACAGCTGTCATTTCATTCTAGTAAACTTTACAGATTGTATTCCCAAGTAAATACAGCAGCCTAATTACTTTACAGTTTGTGATTTCCAACCCTGAACTTGTTTTGTGACCAAAATGAACGTCCCACAATTCACGACGTACACAGAAACCCATTTTTCCCATATTTAACCCCCTTAGTGAACCCCTAATCCTCATTCTTCTCTACTGCATCTCAGCTATGAAGAGACTTCACTGGCAGCTCATAAAAAGCTCTGGCTTCATTAAGAGCTGAATGTAGACGGCAGACAGATATTCCCCGCGGTGCAGACAAAGACACGAGCACAGTTATTAGAGCCGTCCATGCATCGTATGTACTGTATGTACTCGGCCGCTCTGTGTTCGCTATCAGCGCCTCGAGCTCGGCCATTTCAGGACTATGATATCAAGATGAAACGGATCTCCCAGAATATCTTTGTGATGCTGCCACTTCTGTCGCATGCTATGAGATGAAATACACTCCCAGCGCACAAAACACACAGAAATCAATAACAGCGGCCACCTGGGAGATAGAAAAATTTCCAGAGATGAGGCCAGAGAGGTATGATTAGAGCCGAGAGGAGATGGCAGAGATTACAATGAAATGGAGAGACGGTCACTACAGCGCGCAGATGAAAATAGCGACTGGTGTATAGTTCAAAATGTCCCTTTGGATGGTATACGCGGTGAAAGCTATTAACAGCCTGCCATGGCAAAGAGGGCTCTGTGGTCCGAATACTAAATGTGATCTAAAGCCCCTGCAGATACAATCACATAGCCAGCAATCAATGCATTTCTCCTGGCACTCTGATTTGCTTGAGTGGTTAGCAGCATGTCTGCACACAATCCCTTCTGTTCGCTTAGTGTGTTGTGTTTGAATGGCAGGAGCTGTATTAATATTCCTATGGTGTTTTTTTTTTAAGTCAGTATGAAACGGAAGTTAAGATTGCACTTTTTTCCTATCTTGTGATGAACATCTAATTAAAGTGTCCTGAAATGAGAAGTACAATTTAGGGTGGTGCATGATTTTGTCCTTTGGGAAACAAAGTTGCTTACAAAATAGAACAAGATCACGAAGGAACAAAAGCAGGACAGAATGAGACATGCCCTGATGGACCCCCTCCAAAGGTCTGATAACAACGCTCTAAAGGACTTATAGCACCACCCTAAAGGACATATAGCCCTGCCAAAAAGAACTGATAACCCATCCTCTAAAGGACCAAAGGGCTGATAACACCACCCTAATGGACTGATATCTCCACCCCTTAAAGAAATGATAGCCCCATCAGTAAAGGACTGATACCCCCTTGCTTCTTAATGATCAATGGCCCACCCCCTAAACCACTGATAGCTCCACCCCTAAAGGACTGATAGCCCCACCTCAATAGACTGATAGCCCCACCCCCTAAAGGCCTAATAGCTTCATCCACTAAAAGACTGATAGCCCCACCCTTCTTAAAAATCAATAGCCCACCCCCTAAAGAACTAACAGCCCCACCCTAAAAGACTGAAAGCCCCACCCTCTTTAAAGACCAATATCCAAACCTGCTAAAGGACTGATAGCTCCACTCCTAAAGGAATGATAGCCCCACCCTTAAGGACTTGATAACTCCACCCCCTAAAGGACCAACAGCCCATCCCCTAAAGAACTGATAGCTCCACCCCTAAAGGACTGACAGCTCTACCTCCTAAAGGACTGATAGCCCCACCCTCCTTAAGGACCAATAGCCCATACCCTAAAGAACTGATAGCTCCACCCCTAAAGAACTGACAGCTCCACCTCCTAAAGGACTGATAGCCCCACCCTCCTTAAGGACCAATAGCCCATACCCTAAAGAACTGATAGCTCCACCCCTAAAGAACTGACAGCTCCACCTCCTAAAGGACTGATAGCCCCACCCTCCTTAAGGACCAGTAGCCCGCCCCCTAAAGAACTGACAGCTCCACCTCCTAAAGGACTGAGAGCCCCACCCTCCTTAAGGACCAGTAGCCCGCCCCCTAAAGGACTGATAGGATCCTCACATAGTGTCAGTCTAATTCATACACTGCTTCTAAAACATTCATCTGTCAAAAAAAAGAACTGAATCGGGTTAAATTTTTCTTCTCAAGAGTTCACACTTAACTGATGATTGATAATAAAGCGTATTTGGCATGCTGTCCTGGGAAGAAGTGCTGAGCTCAGAATATCCTTGAGCCCAGGGCTTCCTCCTGTTTGAGGGGTGAGAGGAGAGTTTGACCTCAGGTAGGTCTCGAGAACTCCCCTACTTGTGAACTGTTGAGATATACTGTATCTGTCTTAGAGTTGCCTTAGGATACTATTTTGAAGTAGTCAATTTACTTATGGTGTATGTCTTTGGACTGTGGGAGGAAACCGGAGAACCCGGGGAAAACCCACGCAAACACAGGGAGAACATGCAAACTCATGCAAACGAAGACGAAGATGACTTGAGTAGAAAGCTCTGGTGATTTATAATGTGTCAGAAATCATCTAATTGGTGCAAATATGCTGTGGCAGCTGTGTTCAATCATAGGCACGTGATCCTCTGGAAATTAGTTTATAAATGACCCACACGAGTGGAAAATTCACTCGAGGCCAAAACATCCTGTGAGTAAACTAAAGCAAGTGACGTGATGCACGTTTTCCCTTCACATTTGGTGTGCACCCAGCATAAGATTCAAGATACAGGCATTAAAACTATGATAACCAATTTGAAAATTATTAAAATAGATATACACTCACCGGCCACATTATTAGGTACACCTTACTAGTACCAGGTTGGACCCATTTTGCCTTCAGAACTGCCTTTATCCTTCGTGGCATAGATTCAACAAGGTACTGGAAATATTCCTCAGAGATTTTGGTCCATATTGACATGATAGCATCACACAGTTGCTGCAGATTTGTCGGCTGCACCTCCATGATGCAAATCTCCCCTTCCACCACATCCCAAAGGCGCTCTATTGGATTGAGATTTGGTGACTGTGGAGGCCATTTGGGTATAGTGAATTTATTGTCATGTTCAAAAACCAGTCTGAGATGATTTGAGCCTTATGACATGGTGCGTTATCCTGCTGAAAGTAGCCATCAGAAGATGTGTACACTGTGGTCATAAAGGGATAGACATGGTCAGCAACAATACTCAGGAATGCTGTGGTGCTGACACGATGCTTAATTAATACTAATGGCCCCAAAGTGTGCCAAGAAAATTAAATGTCGCAGCAGAAATCGAGACTCATCAGACCAGGTAACATTTTTTCCCAATCTTCTACTGTCAAATTTTGGTGAGCCTGTGCGAATTGTAGACTCAGTTTCCTGTTCTTAGCTGACAGAAGTGACACCAGGTGTGGTCTTCTGCTGCTGTAGCCCATCTGCCTCAAGGTTGGACGTGTTGTGTGTTAAGAGATGCTCTTCTGCATACCTCGGTTGTAACGAGTGGTTATTTGAGTTACTTTTGCCTTTCTATCAGCTGAAACCAGTCTGGCCATTCTCCTCTAACCTCATCAGAACTGCCGCTCACTGGATATTTTCTCTTTTTCAGACCATTCTTTGTAAACCCTAGAGATGGTTGTGTGTGATGCTCAGACCAGCTTGTCTGGCACCAACAACCATGCCATTTTCAAAGTCACTTAAATCGCCTTTCTTCCCCATTCTGATGCTCACTTTAAACTGCAGCAGATTGTCTTGACCATGTCTATATGCCTAAATGCATTGAGTTGCTGCCATGTGATTGTACAATACAAAAATCAGTAAAAATCTGCACTGAGGATTTCAGGTCAAACTATTTTTTTTTTAAATAGAATATTTGAAGTAAATCACATTGTAATCACAAATGTTGCATCACAACAAATTATTCCCACTCATTTGACAAAACATTCAAGCCTGAATTAAAGTGCTTCATTCATTTATTAGTGACTCATTCTGGACATGTAATCTGTGATCGAAAATAAGAAACTTCAGTTTTTCATCTTTTAAATAATGTTTGCCAATTTTTTATAGAAGCTTCTTCTGCCCACTGAAGGCTGAATTAATTTGTTCAAATAAGCACAGTAAAATAGTAATATTGTGAAATATTAAATATTATATAAAAAAAATCTAACTGAACATTTTTTGTGTTATTTATTCCTGTGATACAAAGCTGAATTTTCAGTATCATTACATAAGTATGCAGATTTCACATGATCATTCAAAAATGATTCTTATATGCTGATTTGCTGCTCACTAAAAATTATATTTTGTTTTGGTATTCACCCACAGTGCTTGCATGGCAGAACTACATCCAGATTCCTTAGAGATTGTGGTTTACTTTAAACCTCTAACCCTAAGATGCAAGCTCCTTTAACATAACGGCATTAAAAACATGTTTTGAACATAACCTCAGATGTGCTATAATTTACCATTATGCACTGAAACCAGCTCAAAGAAAAGCTATTTGTCTCTTTTGGTTCTGATAAGATCATGGTAAACAAATCATTAAAAAGCTGCGCGGAGGAAACAGGCTGTGCTTGATTTTAATCATGAAAACAAGCTTTAAAGCAAATCGCCTTTTAATCATAGATGTTATACTACAAAAAGCCATTCTCCCTCATTTCACAAAACATTTGATCATGAATTAAGGTGCTTAATTTATTCATGACTTATTGTGAACATTTTAAAAAATGTGAGAAATTATTAAAAGTTTTACTTTTTTGTACTCTTTTGCTCAGTAATGTTGTATTTATTTGATCTATAGACTGAATAAAATATATTTAAATGACTTTTTAAATATATTTTCTATATTATATAATTTAATAATAATACAAATGGTACTATCACGTTTGGTCAATAGAAATTAATTAAAGCATTCATTTTCACACAAAAAAAAGCTGTTCTATGCTATGAATGACCATTGCATGAATTTAATATAGTGCTTAATTTATTTAACAACTTGTTTGAAATGATAATATTGTGGTTTTGATACAAAATAACTTGTCATGAAGAACATATCTGTGAAATTTATCAGCAACTATCAGCTATTAGCTACTGTTTTAGCTTTAATATGAAGCATTACTAAGTTTGGCAGTCCATTTTTAATCTAAAAATAACTATTACATTTTAAAACTGATGTGTTTTGCATATACACACACACACACACACACACACACACACACACACACACACACACACACACACACACACACACACGTATATATAGTGCATCAGGAGAGTATTCATAGCGTTTCACTTTTTCTACATTTGTTTATGTTACAGCCTTATTCCAAAATGGATTAAATTAATTTATTTTCTCAAAATTCTACACACAATACCCCATAATGACAATGTGAAAAAATGATTTTTTGAAATTGTTGCAAATTTATTCAAGATAAAAACCTGAAAAATCACATGTACATACGTATTGACAGCCTTTGCTCAATACTTTGTTGATGCAACTTTGGCAGCAATTACAGCCTCAAGTCTTTTTGAATATGATGCCACAAGCTTGGCACACCTGTCTTTGGGAATTTTTGCCCATTCCTCTTTGCAGTATCTCTCAAGCTCTATCAGGTTGGATGGGAAGCGATGGTGTGCAGCCATTTTCAGATCTACGCAGAGATGTTTAATAGGATTTAGATCTGGGCTTTGGCTGGGCCACTCAAGAACATTCACTAAGTTGTTGTGAAGCCACTCCATTTATTTTGGTGGTGTGGTTTGGATCTTTGTCCTGATAAAAGATGAACTTCTGTCCCAGTCTGAGGTCAAAAGCAAGCTCTAGGAAGAGTCCTGGTGGTCTCAAACATCTTCCACTTACTGATGATGGAGGCCACTGTGCTCATTGGAACTTTCAGAACAGCAGACATTTTTCTGTAACCTTTCTCAGCCTTAAGCCTCAAGACAATTCCTTTGTCTTCATGCTTGGTTTGTGCTTTCAACCCTGTGACTTTATATAGACAGATGTATGCCTTTTCAAATCATGTCCAATCAACAGAATTTACCACAGGGGAACTCCAGTTAAGCTGATGAAACATCTCAAGAATGATCAGTGGAAACAGAGCTTAATTTAGAGCTTCACGGCTGTGAATACTTCTGTACTTGTGATTTTTCAGGGTTTTTATTTTTTATAAATTTGCAACAATTTCGAAAACTCTTTTTTCACATTGCCATTATGGGGTGTTGTGTGTAGAATTTTGAGGAAATAAATTATTTTAATCTGTAACCCCACCAGTACTGTGCCTTCCAACCAATGACTGTAAAAAATATGGACGACGCGACAGCCCTTTTTCCCATTGAACGCCTTGAGGGCAAAACGCCTGCTTGACGGGCACAAACTGTCGCAAAAGACTGCTGAAATTGGAGCCAGACATGCGCAGAAGGACTGTCTGATGGAGCCAGAGGAGGAGCCGCGAAAATGAGCAGAGTCGAGCTTCCAATCAAACGCTTTATGTAAAATCAACTACGCCCCCCGAACTTCTCAGCATGCGTTTGCTGTCATATCAACACAAATGGATGTAATAACGTTAACAAATATGAGGGTTTTATATATTCAATCGCGCCAGCTCCAGGCCGCAGCGCATAACTTACTCGCGGCGTCACGGGCTGATTCCGGCTCGCATGCGGCAGCGCCGGCTCGCTCGGCCGCCGCATCTGGCTCGATTGACTCGGGCTGGAATTGGGTAGTGAGTCCAGGCATCCGGAGTAGGTCCAGCAGAGGTAACATTAGTCAGTCTGAGCTCTAAGAGATAAGTCTCCGGCAGGCGAGAATCTAGCCGGAACTGTGTTTTGCTATCTGGGTGGTTAGGCGTGTATCAGCAAACTAATAAAGCCCGAAAAAAGCCCTGAACTTAGCTTCAACTTAGTTCCACCAGGATCATGTATGTCAGAAACTATAGTTTACTGCTGAACTCATTTTGTCATGGTAAAATAACACAGAAATCGAATAATAACATTTCAGTCTACTTCAGTCTCCTGCCGAAGCTCAGACGCCGCGCTTTGAGAAACTGTCAATCACAGCTGTCAATCACGATGACACGCCCAGCATTAAATTACTGCTAAAAACAAACTGTTTACAAAAATGAAGATCTGCACCTATTTCAGCACAATAACCAGTGCCTTAATCGACCAGAACTATCTTTCGGGACATTTTATTGCAAGTGTAATATTTTTTTTTATTTGGGCTCAAGTCTCCTTCATTAACACGGAGGAGGCGGGCTTTATGACTTGTACTGCAGCCAGCCCCCAGGGGGCGATCTAACGGCCGAAACCTTCACTCAAACGTAGGCTTGCGGCACACTTGCTTCCAACCCACTGCAAGCTGGTATCGAACCGGCAACCTTCCGCATGGGAGGCGGTTGCTCTACCAAGGAGGCTAAAGACCACAGCCTTTAGCATCTGTCACCAGAGCTTTTTTAGAGGTCAGAGGAGTTGGCTTTACCTGCACAGCACTTACTAGCTGGCCTCCGTTACACTCACCCCCCTAAACCTCACTCCCATCCTGGTCACGGCACCAATGTTGTGACGATCGTCATTAGAATTTTCCTTATTATTGTATGAGTGACGTCTGATTGGGTTACTGCTGTCAGCTGATGCAACGTTATTTAGAGCGCCTTGGATGGGTTTCTCGCTCTCTCTCTCATTCATTCCTTGTCACGCAGTCAGCATGCAGGTGATTCCGGGTCACTGAGAGGTCATGCTGACTGTGTGTGTGTGTGCGTAGAGAGCGCGCTGCGTAATTGTTGCTTTGAGTCCGTTTTTGTAGCTCAATATGTGTTTTCATGCTGCGTGGTCTTGCTCTAAGGTAGTGGCAGTGTTCTTTGAAGTTGGTCACGGCATCGAAAGTGCGAGTATGTTTTTGATGCGGACGTTGAAGCGGCAACATTTATGAATGGAAGAGTTTATGATTTTGGCGGAGGTTGTATTTGCGATGCATGGTGAACGTATTATGCGCTCGGGTTTGTTTGTGGAGTGAGGCGCGGGTTTATTTTTGTTTTTTGGCGCTCGAGTTGCCTATTTGTTTTGGGTTTTTTTCTTTCTTTTGTTTGAATGTTTGATCACTATCGTGATCGGGATTTGTGTTGCAGTTTTCTGGGCCCAGTAGCATCGACGGGTGATCGGGTAAGCAAATGTTTCTTCTTTGATTTATATTGTTTTGGTTAACTTGTATATGTGTATGTATGTCCAAAAGATTTAATGAGATGGTAGAGTAACCATATGAATGTGCATTGCGTTCACGATTGCTTCAACGTGCACAAATGGAAAATCTACTTTAGCGTATACGAATTGAGGGACATTTCAAGTGCATTGATTACCCGTTTACTTCAGCGTGCACAAATGGAAAATCTACTTTAGCGTATACGAACTGAGAGACATTTCAGAGTGCATTAATTAACCGTTTACTTCACCGTGCACAAATGGAAAATCTACTTTAGCGTATACGAACTGAGAGACATTTCAGAGTGCATTGAGTTCGTGATTGCTTCAACGTGCACAAATGGAAAATCTACTTTAGCGTATTCGAACTAAGAGACATTTCAAGTGCATTGAATGTGCAATTGATTCAGTGTGCACAAATGGAATATCTACTATGTGTAAAGTGTACAACTGAGTTCTATAAGTTCTTGAATGTGTGATTGATTTGATTTGAACTTGAAATATTATGTTTGTGGGAATTTGATTAATATTGATTGTTGTATATTTAGAAGTGGTTTATTTGATTTATTTCTTTATGGTTGGTTGATGTATCACCCGTTGATGGTTTTGTTTGTAAAAGGTAATTAAAAGGTATTGTGCCTGGGCCTGGAAATTTAAGTTTGTTTGGTTTATGGATTTACTTACAATTTGTTGAAGTTAAAGTTTGTTCTTTTCGTTTTCTTCTTTATTAATTCATTGATCTGTTGTATGATTGAATATCTGATTTGGTTTTATTAAATCATGCATCTGTTGAAACTTAAATTTTCATTTAATTGAATTATTTAAGAAACTGTAGTGGGGTCTTTCAACCCCTGGCGCCCAACCCACTTTATTAGCCAAATACCGCTACAGATTTGGCGCCCAACGTGGGGCCCTGAGATATGCTAAATATTTAGTGGTTTTTGTAATTTTTGCTTAATAATGGAAGCTGAAAACTTTCTTATTAATTTTCCTGATGCAGCAGAAGGTAGTTGTGAGGGCCCATCTCATAACAGTCCTGGTACTCCACAGATTGACCGATCATTATTAGATGAGGACACTGGGATGGAACAGCCATTTATTGGGGCTCCGATCCTCTCCTCTGAAAGTCGGACAGACGATTTAGCAGTTTTAGCCCAGGCAATTAATTCTCTTAAAAGTGTATTCGTAGATACAGTAGACCGGCAGAAAAAATGGCTTCAGGACAGTACTGAACTTTGTACTCATGAAGTTCCTAAGAAAACATTAACTGTGGTTGAAAAAGCACATTCTGAATTTTTAGACGTTCTTTCTGACCGTATGAAAGAGTTTACTAAACATACAATTGAAGCTATACAGTGGAACTCGAAACAGACACACAATGAATTTAAGGCAATGTTTGATGAGGCTAACTCTTCAATGTTTTCTTCCTTTAAGAGAGCTTTGGAAGAATCTAGGGTAGGAGAAAAAACATTACAGGAAGAAGTATGCAGCTTGAGGAAGGAGCTACTTGCCATGCAAACTTCGCTTGATTCCTTTATGCAGCAGAGGATCTCACTTGACACCAAAGTAGATGAAAAGGTTCATGTTTCTGGGTCTCAGGTATGTTCAAATACATCTTCACATGTAGACTCTAGTGAGTCCATTAGTCAACCTGCTCTTTCAAATTTGGCTTGTGGGCGTATTCCGCCTATTAAAATGGTATTTCCTACATTTGGAGGAGTAAATGATGAGTCTGATCCTGTTATTTATTTGGAGAGATGTAATGACTTCTTAGCTCTAAGACCAATGTCAAACAGTGAGATACTTGCCACCATGCGTAGTGTTCTGCATGCCTCAGCCCGAGATTGGTGGGAGACAGTAAGATTTAAAATTAATTCTTGGGAAAGTTTTCAGAAGGCTTTTTTAGCGGTTTTCCTCCCAGAGGATTATCAGGATGTGCTCGAAGAAAAAGTGCGTAATCGACTGCAAGGGACAAATGAAAGTGTTCGAGACTTTGCTTTTTCATTTCAAGCTTTATTTAAACGCTGGAAAAAAGAAGCTACTGATACTGAAGTTTTGAAAGCTCTTTTAAAAGCAATGAATCCTTGTTATGCTAGTCAACTTCGTGGCCGTGCACAGACTGTAGAGGAACTGGTGAGATTAGGAACACAATTAGAGAGAGATTATGATCATCAAATAAAGTACAATCAGTTACAGTTACCTAAGAGTTCTTTTCTTGACCAGCATTTGTCTAAAAAATCAAAAGGGGTAGAAGTAAAATCAAACTTACCTCCAGAACAAAGTTTGACTAGTTTGCTTTGTTGGCGATGTCATGAAAATCATTCCCCAGGTTCTTGTTCCAAGTTTAAGGCTGTCCTGAGTGGAAAGCAAACTGGTGGACAATTTCAAGGAACTAAAGAGTTCCAACCTCAAAATCAGCAACGAGGTATGCTGTCTGCTTATGATACTCAGCGCTTTGTAAAAAAAGATGTGTCATCTGGTAGGAAGCTGGATAAGAGAGATGGTATTAAAATTCTTCGTCAGTTGGTTATCCCCATGATGGTTCGGAACTGTAGTGGTAAAGCACTTGTTGATACAGGAGCTACTTATACATTGCTCAACGTCGATTTATGGAATAAGATAAAAGAACCCAATGAGCAACTAGATGTATGGCATGAGGGACCACTTTATCCAGCTAATGGCGATGCTACTGTTCCTCTTGGCCAAAAAGTACTGGACTTCTATTTGCAGGATTTGCATTTCCAAGTTCCAACTGTAGTTCTGCCAGCTCAGAACCTTGTGTATTCAATGGTTTTGGGTTTAGATTTTATCGCACTGACTGGGTTGCAACTGAACATTAAAGATCAACTGTACAGTTTTTCAGATGATCCACAAGGTCGGGTTTTCCCTTTCCAACCGCCTATTACACCAGGGGACTCTTGGAAGTGTTGTAAACCACCTGGTAACTATAATCCATCTGCTTCTTTGTATTCTGCTATACCTCCTGTTCAGTTTGTATGTACAGCAAACGAATGTGTGGATAAGAGTGATGTGGGAGAGTCTGGTTCTGTATTGATGGAGCTTTTGCAAAGTAAAATCAAGGAGAGCAATCTTTCAGAACGTGAGTCTCATGTTCTGTTTACTCTTTTGTATGACCATCCTGATGTTTGTACTCCTAATTTGGGTAGAACCCATCTTGTCCAGCATAAGATTGCGGTTTCAACAGATGTTGTTGTAGCTCAAAAACCATACAGGCTACCCATACACAAAAAGGAGATTGTAAAGGAACAAATTGATGATATGCTCAATCAAGATATCATCCAGCCATCTCATTCACCCTGGGCATCTCCTATTGTGTTAGTTCCTAAAAAAGATGGAGGGCAGAGATTTTGTGTTGATTATCGTAAACTGAATGCAGTCGGTGAAAGCGACGCATTTCCTCTTCCCACAGTGAATGAGATCTTGGAGTCCCTTTCTGGGTCAGGGATATTTAGTACTCTGGATTTAAATAGTGGATATTGGCAGGTGTCCATGCATCCAGATAGTATGGCCAAGACCGCTTTTGTCTCACCTTTTGGCCTATATGAGTTTAAGGTGTTACCTTTTGGCCTGAAAAATGCACCGGCCACATTTCAAAGGCTTATGAATAGAGTCTTGGCTGACTATCTGGGGCAGTGTTGTTTAGTGTATCTAGATGACATAGTTGTCTATTCGGCTAACTTTCACCAACATGTCCTAGACCTCCAGAAAGTTTTGAGATGTTTGCAGAGAGCAGGACTAACTCTCAAACTTCCAAAATGTCATTTCTGTTTAACAGAGATCAAGTTTCTTGGCCATATTGTGACTACTGATGGTGTAAAGGCAGACCCTGCTAAAACAGAAGCTATTCAGAATTTTCCAGTCCCAACAAATTTAAAGGAACTCCAACGGTTTCTGGGAATGAGTGGGTGGTACCATAGGTACGTTCAAAATTTTTCAGATATTGCCGAACCACTTAATGCTCTAAAGAAGAAAGGAGTTCGTTTTCAGTGGACAGCTGAGTGCCAGGTAGCGTTTGACTGCCTCAAAAGGCATCTTTCCTCACCACCTGTACTTGGACACCCAAATCATGCCCATACATTTGTAGTTTATACTGATGCCAGTTAAACTGGCTTGGGTGCTGTTCTTGCTCAACGACCCTCCACTTTTGGTGCATCTGAGGAGGTGTTGGCGTATGCTAGCCGTACTCTGACATCAGCAGAGAAAAACTATTCTACAACTGAGCGGGAGTGTTTAGCAGTGGTTTGGGCTGTAGAACGGTGGCGGCATTATTTGGAGGGAAAATCCTTCATTGTAGTCACTGATCATGCCTCTCTTCTTTGGGTGTTCAACACTACAAAAACAAATTCCCGACTGATTCGCTGGGCTTTGAGACTACAGGAGTTTGAGTTTATTCTGGAGTATCGTAAGGGGAAGCTTAATAGCGCCCCAGACGCTTTGTCTCGGATTGACGTTCCTGATTCTTTTCCAATGGTAGCTTCCTATGTTCCTAAGCAAAGTACAGAGAGTATGGTGTCACTATTTCCTCTTTGTGATGAGGATATCTGGATTGCACAGCAACAAGATGTAGAAATCCAAAGGATATATCAGAGCTTAGCAGAAGGAAAGCAGAGTGATGAGGGATCTGGCTCTGAGTTTGTCATTTTAGAGGATAAGGTCTATAGGAAGGTGTCTAATCCTACAAAGGGAACTCATTTTCAGATTTATGTTCCACAGACTCTCAGAGAAATTTTGTTGGAGGCATATCACTCCAATCCATTGAGTGGTCATTTTGGGCGTTATAAAACTCAAAAAAGGTTAATGCAAGTTGCCTTTTGGCCTAATATGTGGAGAGATGTATCTGACTTTGTGAAGAACTGTACTAGTTGTCAGCAGAATAAACCAGAGTGTCGTAAGCCTGCTGGAAAACTTCAGCAAACTGAAGTGAAGGAGCCTTGGGAAATGCTTGGTGTGGACCTTATGGGGCCACTGCCTCGTAGTACCCTGGGTAACACTCAATTGTTAGTTGTTGTGGACTATTACAGTCACTGGGTTGAGATGTTTCCTCTTCGCAAAGCTACTGCTGGAGTGATTGCCCAGACACTTAGGAAGGAAGTACTGACTCGATGGGGTGTTCCAAAGTTCCTACTATCTGACAGGGGACCTCAATTTACATCTGAGATTTTGAAGGGTCTGTGTAGCAGATGGGGAGTGGTACAAAAATTAACAACAGCATATCATCCCCAAACTAATTTTACGGAACGTGTGAATCAGGTAATTAAAGTCATGATCTCCTCTTATGTGTTTGGTGAGCATAATCGGTGGGATCATTACTTACCAGAGTTGAGATATGCCATCAACTCTGCTGTTCAGGAGAGTACTGGATACTCCCCAGCAGAGTTGTTATTGCACAGAAATCTGAGAGGACCTTTTGAACTTGTGTTAGAGCCTCACCAGACTGGTCTTAGGGTTCTTAAAGACTTGCAGGAAGTGGTAAAATGAAATGTGCGTAGGGCTAAGGAAAAACAGAAGCGTTTGTATGATGCGAGACGAAGAGATGTGCATTTCACAAGAAATGATAGAGTTTGGATGAGAGCACATCCTCTTTCTAAGGCTTCTCAAGCATTTGCAGCTAAATTCGCAGCTAGATGGATTGGGCCTTATCGAATTGTGGAAAAGCTTGGTCCGGTGAACTACCGGATTGTTCGGGAGGATAATGGGGAAGATTTACGTACAGTTCATGTATGCAATTTAAAACCTGCATTCCCCTCCGCAGGGGAATTAGATCGTAGAGAGAGAGAAAGGGTCCTGAAAATTTTTGTCGAAGAGTCAGAAGATGAGGAATTTCTCGGATTTGAATAGTCCTGAGATCCAGTAATCACTTAACTGATTTCCATAATTATAGATCAGATTATTTGGTGAGTAGAGTTATTGGTATGGAAAGCTGTTGAGTGTCTTTTTATTGCTGCATAATTTTTAGGTCTTAAAAAACCCCTAAAGATTTCTTGTAAGTAACTTATAGATCACAACCTCTTTAAGTTTGACTGATCTTTTTCCATGGGGGGGAGAGTGTGACGATCGTCATTAGAATTTTCCTTATTATTGTATGAGTGACGTCTGATTGGGTTACTGCTGTCAGCTGATGCAACGTTATTTAGAGCGCCTTGGATGGGTTTCTCGCTCTCTCTCTCATTCATTCCTTGTCACGCAGTCAGCATGCAGGTGATTCCGGGTCACTGAGAGGTCATGCTGACTGTGTGTGTGTGTGCGTAGAGAGCGCGCTGCATAATTGTTGCTTTGAGTCCGTTTTTGTAGCTCAATATGTGTTTTCATGCTGCGTGGTCTTGCTCTAAGGTAGTGGCAGTGTTCTTTGAAGTTGGTCACGGCATCGAAAGTGCGAGTATGTTTTTGATGCGGACGTTGAAGCGGCAACATTTATGAATGGAAGAGTTTATGATTTTGGCGGAGGTTGTATTTGCGATGCATGGTGAACGTATTATGCGCTCGGGTTTGTTTGTGGAGTGAGGCGCGGGTTTATTTTTGTTTTTTGGCGCTCGAGTTGCCTATTTGTTTTGGGTTTTTTTCTTTCTTTTGTTTGAATGTTTGATCACTATCGTGATCGGGATTTGTGTTGCAGTTTTCTGGGCCCAGTAGCATCGACGGGTGATCGGGTAAGCAAATGTTTCTTCTTTGATTTATATTGTTTTGGTTAACTTGTATATGTGTATGTATGTCCAAAAGATTTAATGAGATGGTAGAGTAACCATATGAATGTGCATTGCGTTCACGATTGCTTCAACGTGCACAAATGGAAAATCTACTTTAGCGTATACGAATTGAGGGACATTTCAAGTGCATTGATTACCCGTTTACTTCAGCGTGCACAAATGGAAAATCTACTTTAGCGTATACGAACTGAGAGACATTTCAGAGTGCATTAATTAACCGTTTACTTCACCGTGCACAAATGGAAAATCTACTTTAGCGTATACGAACTGAGAGACATTTCAGAGTGCATTGAGTTCGTGATTGCTTCAACGTGCACAAATGGAAAATCTACTTTAGCGTATTCGAACTAAGAGACATTTCAAGTGCATTGAATGTGCAATTGATTCAGTGTGCACAAATGGAATATCTACTATGTGTAAAGTGTACAACTGAGTTCTATAAGTTCTTGAATGTGTGATTGATTTGATTTGAACTTGAAATATTATGTTTGTGGGAATTTGATTAATATTGATTGTTGTATATTTAGAAGTGGTTTATTTGATTTATTTCTTTATGGTTGGTTGATGTATCACCCGTTGATGGTTTTGTTTGTAAAAGGTAATTAAAAGGTATTGTGCCTGGGCCTGGAAATTTAAGTTTGTTTGGTTTATGGATTTACTTACAATTTGTTGAAGTTAAAGTTTGTTCTTTTCGTTTTCTTCTTTATTAATTCATTGATCTGTTGTATGATTGAATATCTGATTTGGTTTTATTAAATCATGCATCTGTTGAAACTTAAATTTTCATTTAATTGAATTATTTAAGAAACTGTAGTGGGGTCTTTCAACCCCTGGCGCCCAACCCACTTTATTAGCCAAATACCGCTACACCGGTGCTACCGGTTCGTATATTAGCCAAATACCGCTACACCGGTGCCACCGGTGCTACGCTACACAACCCGCTCCGAGCTGGTATCGAACAGGCGACCTTCCGCATGGGAGTCAGTTGCTCTAACAAGAAGGTTAAAAATCTATTTTGGAATAAGGCTATAACAAACAAATGTGTAAAAAGTAAAGCACTATAAATACTTTCTGGACACTGGACTGGTCTCTGGACTTTTTTAATCCACATATTATAATGCATTACAGGTTTGCATTTTGTGCAAAGACTGAACGCTGTTCTGTAATGTGGCCAAAATTACTTTTTGAGTGAACTATCCCTCAGTCGATTGTGCCGACTATAGAACTTGATTTTCAATGTAGTTCTTTTCAATGTTTTTTTTTTTTTTACATTTGGTTATTACTGCTGCATTTTAAAGGGATAGTTCTGTTTATATTCATGTTTATTTAGTTTTTTTTATTTCATTTTATAGTTCTTCTGTCATAATTTACTCATCCTCCACTTGTTCAAAACATATATTTGGAAACCACTCACTTCCATTTGTTTTTCCCTCTAAGGAAGTTAATAGTTACAGATATTCAGCATTCTTCTGAATATCTTCTTTCTTTTTTTTCAGCAGAAGAAAGAAACTTTGGAACTTCGTGAGGGTTAGTAAATAATGAGTAAATTTTCATTTTAGGGTGAACTATCCTTTCATATACAAGTAGCTGTTCTAAGATCAGCACCTCCATCCATAGTAAAGATTCAGTGTATTTGTCCGTGCAGGAGGCTGAGAACAAATTCACCAACTCCGAGGAAATAAACCACCTGTACGATGCCAAACAGCGGCGCGATGACCAGTGCACGACAGTAAGACCCCTTTAGGAAAGCAGACGGACCCTCGTGACGGAGAATCTTACTATCGGGAAGATGAAGAGAGACGGTCAGTACATGTACAGAAGAAACTAAACAGTAAAGTGTGTGTGTTTGTGTGTGTGTGTGTGTGTGTGTGTGTGTGTGTGTCAGTTTACCTGATACAGTCTCTGACTCCACTGTAAGTGTCCTCATGATGTCCTCGGGACAAAGACTGAAGCCTAGTCTTTATCACTGCAGCACACACACACATACACACAAGCAGTCATACAATTAGTCTGCTTTCACAAAATGTCCCATATTATATGAAATCTACAGTGGCCTAAAGAGCTTTACACCCTTTTATATGAGTAAGTTCATTCATCCATTCATTCATTTTCTTTAAGGCTTAGACCCTTTATTAATCTGGGGTTGCCACAGCGGAATGAACCGCCAACTTATCCAGCATATGTTTTACAAAGCGAATGCCCCTCCAGCCACAACGCACCACTGGGAAACTGGGAAGGGCATCTGCTGTGTAAAACATATGCTGGATAAGTTGGTGGTTCATTCCGCTGTGGCAAACCCTGATTAATAAAGGGATTAAGCTGAAGAAACATTTATGAATGAATGACCCACAAAATGTTAAACATTACTGGCAATCTCGTCAAATGCAAAACATTGACCATCTTACCATCCACAGGATTGACCGCAACCGCTGCGGCGCAGCCTGCAAAACAGCCGGACAGGAAAGAGATGTAAAATGGAGCCGAACCATCAGCATTTCTTCTGCCCAGACTATTCAGGTTAGCAAACAGTGGGAAGTAGATGATAGAAAAGGGCACATCCCTGAGGGAGGGAAAACACCAATAAGAGACAAAGAATGCAAACAAAGCCTACCCTGGCTGAAAGCATCCCACAGTTTGAGTACCGTAATAGAGTGGCCCCCAGTCCCGTATAGAGACCAGCGATGCCTTTGTGCTTCAGCAGATTTCTGGAGAGCTGGAGAGCTGAGGGAGACTTCAAATGAACAGTGCGGTCTTTGGCCCGGCCCCTTACAGCATCCGGACCAATCATCTTCCTCTGGGCCTCTGTCAGAGATATTTAAGTTGAGAAATTCTGCAGTACATACAGTTGAAGTCAGATTTATTAGCACTTCTGAATTATTACTATTACTAAAATATTGTTTATTTTGTTCTACAAGTTCTGTTTAACAGAGAGAACATTTGTTTTCAGCACATTTCTTGTAGATTGGCTTGTAGATCGCTGAAAATCATTCACATTCATTGGGACTACAAACCCTGTCATGCACCTCACACACACACACCTGTTCCGGTTTTTCGCTGATAGCACACATGCAGACACATCAGTGGTTCTCAAACTTTTTATGAAGGGCCAAAGTCAAACTTGATTGAGGCTAGTGGGCTGGAGGAAAATTAGTTGCTATGGGTAATTTGTTAGTTTATTAACATTTAAAAATTACTAGAAAGCATAGCTTTTTTTATTAACTAATAGAGTATTTTTTAATTTAATTAAAAATATGTTTTTCATTTTATTATGAACTTTTTACAGCTAGCTCTATGCAACTCTCTTATGGTCATCCACTGAAGCTAAGCAAGGCTGCGCCCGGTCCGAATATGGATGGGAGACCACATGGAAAAGATTGCTGCTGGAAGTGGTGCTAGTGAGACCTGCAGTCTATGTGGGTCCTAATGCCCCAGTTTATTGATGGGGGACTCTGTTCTGCTCATTGAGCGCCATCTTTTAGGTGAGACAATATATTGAGGTCCTGACTCTCTTTGGTCATTTAAAATCCCAGGATGTTCTTTGAGGTTTAACCCCGGAGTAATGTGATGTAGGATGCTGTCAACACAGGGGCAAACAGATGTATACAGGAAACTGTTGGAATACTGAATCAATTCCATGCGTGTTCAATTAAAAAGGTCAGGAGAGTTTTTACTTCAATGTCAAAAATCGTAACAATTTATTGGATACAAATAAATAATTCGATTCACAGAGTTCTGTTATCCTCAATGCAATGCAAAAGTTACACTAAGTAGGTGCACAACGACTTTCATTCCCTGACCTCAGCTTATATGCAGGGGCGGACTGGCCATCTGGCAGACCGGGCACTTTCCTGGTGGGCCGACGTACTTTTTGGGCCGGGCTGATCATCGTCTTATGATCTGATCGGCCCATAAAAGGCTTAGCAGCCTATTGTTTTTTTTTCTGCCTTATTAATTGACGCTGCTGTGATCTGTGACTCTCTGAAAGTAAGATGCTTTTTTTTCCTCTGACAGACAGACCGGGCCAGCCCATGTGACACTCTGCAGCCCATTGGCTCTTTTCTGTATTGACATTGGGCTGGCCCAATCACAAACTCCTATTTTGGGCTCTGTATAAGCGTGCGTCGTCTGTGTTTATTTGTCAAAATAGTCGAGAGTCAGAGAGAAACGCAAGGGAGGTGCAGAGAAATCGCGGGAAATACACCGGCGTTTCATTTTGCGGTTCTGAAAAGTTCTCAGTTCATTCTAGTCACGGCTAAAAGCGCAAATCACGTGACCACACACACTCTGCCAAGAGCTGCAGCCAGTAGTTCAGCGGGTGAGCATAAACCCCAGGTAAGAGTATAGTGCATGTCAGACAGTTCATCTGCTGGATGATCTCATCTCACTATAGTTGTTAAACGTGACATTGAATTCATTTTGTTGTTTTGGCTAAGTGCATAGATAAGCTAATATATTAATTTATGTAACCACATACACTGATTCTGCATATTGACTGATTGCTTACATTTATCATATAAATTTATTGTACGTTATACTGTTATAATGGCCATTATTAATTATTAAAACTGATATTCTGCAAAAGAGACGGGGTAAAGTTTGTTCTTTTCAAAGAAAATGAAAGGAGACAGTTATATTTAAGCCCTGTTTTGTTATACATATGCAGAGTGAAGATGACGCTCATATAAATATGCAGCTACACGAGTGTCTGTTAATCATAATATCAAAATGACACAAATTTGACTTATATTATGTTTTCATTGTTTAGATGGTGAAACAGCAAGCAGGATGAGGTGAAAGAGGTTATAAAGTACACTGTTCCCTTTAAAGATTTAACCATGCATCACCAGGCAGTTTTTGTTATGTTTATTATTGAATATAGGCAGAGTGAATAGTGTGTTGAATAAGCTAAATTGGCTGTAGTGTATGAGTGTGTGTGAATGAATGTGTATGGGTGATTTCCAATATTGGGTTGGGGCTGAAAAGGCATCTGCTGCATAAAACATGCAGGAATAGTTGGCAGTTCATTCCACTGCGGCAACCCCTGATAAATAAGGGACTAATGCGAAGAAAAATAAATGAATGAATAGTGTATTTTTTAGAACTCAACAAATATCTTTATGGACAGTATACAGAAATTAAATTGAGATTAAAGTTTGTATTTATTTATTTCATATATATGGCTTTTGTGTTTTATAAAATATGAGTTGATTAAAATACTGGACGTGCATAGATAGCATTTTGATTGAATGTAGTGGGCCGCTCTGGCCCAAAATGCCAGGCCCGATATTTTGCCCCAGTCCAGCCCTGCTTATATGGCAGCTGATATTAACGGGTGGAATTCGTCATTTGTCAATCATTCTCCAGTCCACCATTGACCGCACTCCAGACAGAAGTCTTCTTTTTCTACAAATGTTCTGCACAACAATAAAAGCATAAGACTTTTCCCAACTGCACATATTCTGTTCAGTTTTGACATCTTTCTGCTGACAGGAAGATTCTGCAGAGCTCAATTTAATTTTGGACCAGCATTTATCTACTCCTGCAAAAATGCTTCATTAATATGCAAAACATATGAGACTCGAGAAAAACTTCAGTTAATATACAACCTTTAAATGACCAATACAAATAATTGTTTAAGGAAAAGAAAAAGAGACAAAAAATAATAAAAAAATAAAGTCTTTTCCCAACGAAACCAAGACACGTGGTCAAAACACTGAAGAAAAGTCAGTACAGCCAATGTGCGCGTCTGGTGTGCGGTACTTTAAACTCTCATGTGTGTGCCATGTCGCGGCGCTGAGCGGCGCATCTGCTGTGTGATGCCCTTAACTGTACTGCTGATGGCCCGAGTTCGAATCTCGACTTAAGCAAAATGACATTGCGACTTGTATTTTAATAATGTTACCTTTTTATGATCAAAACAAGACATTCATTCGCAAAGTGTTCATTCGGATATCAGACCAATGTTAAAACAAAACTCGTTACAAGGACAGAGCATTTAAAAACACTATAGCATATAAATCTACAGCTGCATCTCCCTGGATTCAAACCCATCATCATCTCTGCTTGCTTGTCTGGAACTCTCACAGCTTCACTAAATCCCTTGAAGCCTCAACTCTACAACATGAGGTATAACACCTCAATTAGCTTAAAGGGCCATGACAAAGGGCAAAGGGCAGAAGTGGGTGTGGCCAGCAGAGCAGGGGAGAAGGAGGGGAGAGAGCATCTGTTGTGTTGTCAGTCGGTTCACAAAATGAGACACAACCATGAGGAGACGCATGATTTTATAGTTTACAAAGTTAAAATGCAAAGAAATAAACAGTAATTTAATGCCCTGCTACATTCATAATTTCATATACAGATAACCACAATTTATATCATTTTAAAGATAATCGTGTTAATTTTATAAACACTAAATGAGGACTTTTCCCCTCAATCCTCGGGTCTGAATGGAGACTCAGGTCTATGCCCTGTCTATTTTAACTATTAGCCCTGCTGGCTGGTAATCTTGATGATTTAGGCGAACACAGCAGCACGGCAATGTGTCTAAATGTGATCGAACTCCTGATAAAAGACAACGTCCTCCAACGTTCTCCAATTCTCATATACCTCTCCCGACAAAAAATGCTTGCAGCATACACAATTTTGCTGTATTGGCCCTGACAGGATCGCGGGGAAACACATGCAACAAACCCCGTGGATCATGGAAACAAACACATACGACCCTTCATGAATGGCTAAATACAGTGTGCCGTAAGTCTGCGGACGCATCTCACCCAGTCATCAGAGTAGCATTTCACAGCTGAGCTTGGCTTTGGCAGCCAGGTCTGCTTTGTCTTCGGAAAGCATGTGCTCTCATGAATATTTAAGAAGCCGGCTCTTCTCATAGGATAAGAAAACTCCGCTATGAATAATAATGAGAAACCGACGCGTCAGCTTTGCACTTGCAGTCCTGCGCTACGTCGCCAATTTTGATCATGTCCTAAAATTATTTTAAACCCGGAAGCTAAAATTAGCTGACAAAAGCTCAAAATTATCCAGTTTTCCCCACAATTAAAGCTAACAGGTGCTAACATTGTCCTAACTGATGCTCAACACACACACATCTGTTAAAAAAAAAAAAAAAAAAAGTACTTGAGGGTTTCGTGAACCTTTAACTGTTTCTTTGCTGAAGTTGTTCAAGAGCAATACATAAAAATGACCACTAGGTGTCACTGTAAAGGCTGGTTTTGAAACATTTGGAAGCTTCGACACATTTGCTTAGACTTTTACAGTGTTTCATAAAGCTTTCCTTTGCCCACCACTAGTCCTAGTATTTACAAACAGTATAACAAGACTGAGCAATGAGTGTCTCAAAGTGAGCCGTATATATGTGTGTGTAATCAGTACTTGAGCAGCATCAGCTGTGTGAGTGTAATCAATGGAGACTTAGAGCAGGTGTGTGTGTTGCATGACAGGACTTGTAGTTCATATTGAGACAGGATTGTAGTCCGTGTAAATGTGAATCTAGGAAAGTTAGATCACTGGTGATCGTGACACCCAGCATCCTGGCTAAATTTGCCCACTGGCCTCTGTTCATCATGGCCTCCTAACCATGCCCATATCATAACTGGCTTCATCACTCTGTCTCCTCTCTACCAATCAGCTGGTGTTAGGTGTGCTTTTAAATCAAAGCTTACAATGGGCCAGCTTTGGCCTGTGAGCCGTGTTTTGGGCATCTTTGTATATATTTTTCTGTATACCAGTATTTAGCGTACTAGTATACTAGTATTCAAGAGACATTTAAAGGCTTAAAAAGATTAATTGAGCAAATTATGGTAATTAAGCAAGTCATTGTATACTGTAGACCAGGGGTGGCCAACCCTGTTCCTGGAAAGCCACCTTCCTGCAGATTTCAGTTGCAACCCATATCAAACACACCTGCCTGTAATTATCACATGGTGTCCTAATTAATTGGTTCAGGTGTGTTTGATATGAGTTGGAACTGAAATCTGCAGGAAGGTGGCTCTCCAGGAACACGGAACACATAATAATTTTGATTTTAACTGTACATACGATCTGTAGCATGTAAAATGTCCTGATGTTCTATTCTGCACTGCTGTCATACATCTGCATGTCGTGTTTAATTCAGCACATGTCCTGTTATGTTACGGTTGATATTGTGATCAAGGTCAGACTGAGTGCACTGCATTGTGGGTTGCACCATAACTTAAAGTGTATTCTGCCAAGAAATATCTGGTATTCTGTGCAAGTGTGCAAACAAACATTTTAGTATTTTGTGCACGGGCAGAATTAGTATGCATTAGTAGCATTGTACAGTGCTCAAAGTAAATGAGTACGTCCCATTTTCATTCATTCTTTCGTTTTCTTTTCGGCTTAGTTACTTTATTAATCAAGGGTTGCCACAGTGGAATGAACCTTATCCAGCATATGCTTCACACAGCGGATGCCCTTCCAACTGCAACCTATCACAGGGAAACCCATACACGCTCATTCACAAACATACACTACACACAATTTTAGCTTACCCGTTTCAAATATAGCGCAAGTCTTTGGATTTGTGGGGGAAACTGGAGCACCCGGAGGAAACCCATGCCAACACAGGAAGAACATGCAAACTCCACACAGAAATGCCAACTGACCCAGCCGGGACTTGAACCAATGAACTTCTTCCTGTGAGGCGACAGCACTACCTACTGTGCCATCATGTCGCTCACATCCCATTTTGAAAACGAATATTTTTATCCATTTCTATGTTAATATAGATCATATATTTGGGTGCATTTGAACAATATAGATTTCTAAAATGGAAATATTTATTAATATAATATTTTAGTCACCGGACATTTTGAGAAATAGAAAGATAATATAATTGAATTAATTCAAAATATTGAAAAAAATTACAAACTACAAAATTTTAAGAAAATATATGAAGTTTTTTTCTTGAATTTTGCTCTTTTTTTTAAGTACAATTTAAATTAAATATTTTCTACACTGTATACCTGACAAATGCCTTGCCATTCATCCCAGTTGTAAGAGCAACAAATAATAACTTGACTTCTAGTTGATCATTTAGAAAAGTTTATAGAAAGTTAGATAGATTTTTCTGATGTTAAACTGCATCCGGATGATCTCAAATACTGCGAAAGACCTATTGGAACTTCGATTCTCACAGAAATCAGTCAAGTTTGATTAAATAAAAGTCATGGTTTGGGGTTACATTCAGTATGTGGTGTGCGAGAGATCTGCAGAGTGGATGGCAACATCAACAGCCTGAGGTATCAACACATTTGTGCTGCCCATTACATTACAAACCACAGGAGAGGGCAAATTCTTCAGCCGGATAGCGCTCCTCATACTTCAGCCTCCACATCAAAGCTCCTGACAGCAAAGAAGGTCAAGGTGCTCTAGGATTGGCCAGCCCAGTCACCAGACATGAACATTATTGAGCATGTCTGGGGTATGATGAAGGAGGAGGCATTGAAGATGAATCTACATAATCTTGATGAGCTCTGGGACTCCTGCAAGAAGCCTTTCCTTGTCATTCCTGATGACTTTATTAGTCAGTTATTTGAGTCACACTGTTAGACCTTACCGGGGTTTTTTACAGTAGAACACTGGCAACACTGTTGCCAGCCACTCACTGTAAAAGTTTGGTTACAGTAAGTAACTGGCAACAGTGTTGCCAGTTAATTACTGTAACTGAACCATTACAGTGAGTGGCTGGCAACAGTGTTGCCAGTTATTTACTGTAACTGAACCATTACAGTGAGTGGCTGGCAACAGTGTTGCCAGTTATTTACTGTAACTGAACCGATACAGGGAGTAGCTGGCAACAGTGTTGCCAGTTAATTACTGTAATAGAGCAGCAGTGGTAACTAACTGGAAACTATGTACAGTTAATTACTGTATTGTAGTGTTACAAATCACAGCATTGTACTGCATACACATTAATAGTATGTCATATATAGTTATTGTAGTGTTACTAAAATTAATCAGTATTCTTAGCTGTTATTTAAAAATAGAAGGCATAAAATTTTTCAGACAAATTTATTTTATTGTTTTGGCACGAAACAAATAAATAACAGAAAAAGTATAACAAAATTAAGAAATCAGCAGATATAAATATTGTCTTGCATATTACAGGTCTGCACAGTAAGGCTGCAGTCACACTAACATTTGAGCAAGCAAAATTCTGTCATACGGCACTGCGAAGTGGAATTAAACAAAGCGAGTAGTGGAATTAAACAAAATAATTAGAGATTGAAAAAGCAAGCCAGAGAGGTCATGTTCTGATCTTTGATTGGTATTAAGCAATCACATGATGTGATTTCGCACGTCAGCGTTCTCCAAGCTTGAACTTTCCAATGCTGCGAATTATGAAATTTGTCGCATGAGCTATCATTCCAGGTCTGCAGTACTCACATGTATATGAATGGAAGTCTATAGGGAGAAAAGTGCAGTGTGACCGGGACTTTAAGCTGTAACTCTAATTAAACACACCTGATCAAACTAATTAAGGCTTGTTAGAAATCTACAGGTAATGTTGAAGCAGGGTGTGAACTAAACTCTGCTGCGCTGCAGTTCTCCAGGAACTTGGAGTTTGACCCCCATGGTATACAGCAGTGGTGCTCAGTCCTGTTCCTGGATATCTACCTTCCTGCAGATTTCAGTTGCTACCAATATCAAACACACCTGCCTGTAATTATCACCTGGTGTTCAGGTCCTAATTCATTGGTTTAGGTGTGTTTGAAATGAATAGCAACTAAAATCTGCAGGAAGGTAGATCAGCAAATGAACAGCAAAAAACACAACATAATTATTTTAAAGTTTTAAATAATTAAAAACTGTGTTAAATCTCAATAAAAAGTTTAAAGTAATTATAAAAAATAAAGTTGGCAACACCGAAAAACCAAAGGATCCAATCTTTTATTGTTATAATTATCTCATGACAACAAACTTTATTAATGTTTCTAATATAAATTCATAGGTGGAAACACTGCTCTGAAAAATACTTAGCAACAAACTCACAACCTGGGACCGGACAGTGGAGCTTTTGTGTGTGGATGGCTATGTGTATCATGTTTTTGTGATTCCCTGTGACGATGTGCACAAGTTACCTTACTGAGATGAAGGAATTTAATTTTGGCTTAGTTGCCAGAAAGAAACATACAACTGTTAGCATCTGTACATTATGGCAGTATGCAATATCCAATAAATACTTAAACAAAAGTAATGTAAGAAGTTATATGAGGAGAGGCTAACTAGCTAACAATGTAGCTTTCAAGTACACAGTTCAAGATAACAACAATATAACTTAAAACACAGCCTTATTTTAGAAACCCTCAAAAACATTTGAACACATTTTACTTACTCATTATAGATTCTTATTTAAAGCCTAAAACATATCAGACTCTACATCTGAATTGATGGACAGAGAATAGAGCGCACTCAGCAGTAAACAAATCAAACACCTGGCTCCCTTAAAGGGCCAGCATTTTCTGAAAACTATTTCTAACACCTTTGTGTTTAGAATAAGACAGACAGCCTGTGGGAGTGTATGGGGATGCCTAAATCATTATTTTCTGCCTTTAAAATGCACGTCTCTATAAATAGCAACATAAACCATCAGAGAATTTATTGGAATTAATTCTTTGCACTACACAATTTCATACAAAGTCTACTCCTTTCACAGTAAAATAATGTGTTAATAAATAATAAATGTTTTCTTTTATTACAGCAAAACACTGGCTATTTTGCAGTTATTTACTGCACAATCTACAGAGTAGCAGTGCAGTTATACTAATTAAACACACCTGATCAAACTAAATCTAAAGGTAGTGTGTTGAAGAAGGGCTGGAACTAAATTCTGCTGGGCTGCGGCCCTCCAGGAGTTTGACATCCTTGGTACATAGCATATTTTCAAAGGAATTGCCTACATTTATCACAATCATGCACATATCATTGAATAAAAACAATAATATACAAACAATATACAAACGTCATCCAAAGCAAAAAAATAAAAAATAAATAAATATTCTGATCCTCATGTTGTTCCAAACCTGTAGTAATAATAATAATAAAAAACAAATAACCTGATTAATACATTTATTTAGGAAAGTCTTTATACTATACTGTTAATGCCATTTTTACTAACTTCATTTGAAGTTTTCCAAACAAATTCACTGAGTCTCTGCGAAAATGTTTGTACATGCTGTTTAACATATTTTTTAAATAACACATTTTTACTAGTTAATTAGCAAAATACTAATATTCAGCTTAAAGTGCAATTTAAAAGCTTAACTATTGACTAAACTAGGCACATTAAATTAATTATAGAAAAGTAAACAAAGTTATAAAAATGATTGTGATAATTTGGTTGCTCTGTGTGAATATTTTTGCCTTTAAATGCATCTCGTCGATATCTTTACCTTTTAATTAGCTCTGTGACATTGACATTGGTTGACTCCTGATACTCAATGTTAAAAACATAAAAGGAACCAAAGAAAACACAGAGATGGCTGCAGAGAAATTTAGCTTATCATCTATGCATTGTCTCACTTTCTCCTCAATACTGACCATACACATACCAAAACTGAACATATATATATATATATATATATATATATATATATATATATATATATATATATATATATATATATATATATATATAAATATATATATATATATATATATATATATAGCAACATAAAGCAGTACATGGGGTAATAATGGTTGAGCAGTAATTTACCATTTATTATCACAGTAACTATCTGTAATGGGTACATAAAGTAAATTACTGTAATTTATTCTTTGCACTACAAAATTTCATACAAATCCTGCTCCTTTTACAGTAAAATACTGTTTCCTTTTAATACAGCAAAACACTGGCTATTTTACAGTTATTTACTGCATAATCTACAGTAAGGGTTAACAGTGCATTACAGAGATGTATGGATGCAGTCCTCCAAGCTCATGAGAGTCAGACACAATATGAATTCTTTGTTCACTGCAGCATGACTTTATATTCTATACTGTACATTATTTCTGTTAAGTGATAAGACTTTTGTCTAAGCAAAGTCAGACCTTGCTGTCCTAATTAAATAGTAAAAATCAAGGCCTGATCATATTTTATTTTGCTTAAATAAGCATAATCTAGAGGCCTTTAGTGGCTAATTCGTACAAATTCGTACGATCTAATTTGTACATTTTTATACGATTTGCGTATCCCCCAATGACGGTTGGGTTTAGGGGTGGGGTTAGGTGCCACGCCTCCTTTTTAAAATCGTACATTTTCTTACGACTGAACTCGTACGAATTCGTACGAATTAGCCACTTAACTGCCAAAACGTAAAATACTTACGTTTTCTCGTGAGATCAGGCTGGCCACTTCTGATACCAAATGACCAACTAGAAGTCAAGTAATTCTTTGTTGTTCCTAAAACTTTGATAGGCAACAAGACTTTTGTCAGGTAAATTTGGCTTTACTGATTTTGGATCGTTATCATAAACTGTTTTATAAGATTATGTCCAGATTTGGCATCAGTACTGACTAATCTTATGTGCACAAATATAAAATTGTAAAGCTTCCTATACAAATATATTAATCTAAATGAGAAATTTGTGAAAAATGTACTCCTATATGTTGAGCACTGTATGTACAGTAGTATCCAGACATATCCTCATATCTTCAACAAAACACGATCAGTGGATTAGAAACACATCAGTGGTCTTTTACCTAATCTGCCGGCATCCTGCAACTGGATCTTCAGCATCTCCATCGGAGTGGTTATAATCACCTGCCCGAAATACAAAGCCAGAATTTTCTGTTTATCTGACTGATGTGTCCAGTGTATTGAAAATCATTCATTCATTTTCTTTTCACCTTAGTTCCTTTATTAATCTGGGGTCGCCACAGCGGAATGAACCACCAACTTATCCAGCATATCTATTATGCAGCGGATGCTTTTCCAGCCGCAACCCATCACCTGGAAACATCCATACACTCTCATTCACACACACACACACACATTCATACACTACGGACAATTTTAGCCTGCCCAATTCACCTGTACTACATGTCTTTGGACAGTGGGGGAAACGGGAACATCCGCAGGAAACACGGGAGAACATGCAAACTCCACACAGAAATGCCAGCTGACCCAGCCGAGGCTCGAACCAGCGACCTTCTTGCTGTGAGGCAACAGCACTACCTACTGCGCCACAGTCTCGCCTATTTAAAATCACAATATGTAAAAAAAACTTATATTTAAATAATAAAGAAACACTAGAACAGGATTACATATTTTGCTGACTTATGTACTTACATTATCTCAAATGTTTGAAAGTAGGCCGTGATAAAATCTGGAGAAATTAGCAATTTTAACTAGTGAGACGGAACGTGTGCTGTGTGTTCATGCTAATGTCATCACACACCCTTGATTTCTGCTCTGGTTTTGTATAAAATAGGGAAACAGCAAAGAGTAAAGTAACAAATTGCGAACACTCAAGTTACTGTAAATGAATAGGCTTTCTCAGGAATTGTACTTTACTGAGTAGTTTTAAAAATGTGTGTTTTTACTGGTGGATCATTCCGCTGTGGTGACCCCAGATTAATAAAGGGACTAAGCCGAAAAGAAAATGAATGAATGAATGCTTTTACTTTGACCCTTGAGAAAAATTTTTGTATCTTTACTTTTACTACACTATTTTCCTTCAACATGCAGTCACTACTTTATTTTTAATTGGGTAAGGTGATTGACTAAGTAGGAAACTCAGTTCTGTGATTCCTATCCAATCAAATCGCACATGGAATGTAAACCACATTACTGAACAACCTCAAGAAATTTATAAACAACCTCAAGACATTTATAACATATAAAGGCAGCAAACCCTGCTGGAAGCATTAAAAATGTCCAAGATGATGTTGAAAATCTTTCATGCAATTACCCAGAGACTGTCACTATGAGAAGATGGTCGATGTAATGCAGTACATAATGTTACGTTTACACACACACGCACTTCTCTACGTGATCATGAAAAATTGTGGAGGATTGTGTCATAATAAAAGCTCGGCTGTTTTCATTTTGCATGGCACTCATTTCTCATCAGTAACTGCTTCGGTGTCTCCACAGCTGTCAGCTTTACTCTGCTTCATACTACCATGATAATACTTTAGCTCAACCATTAACATGATTTCTGCAGGAGTCCTATTGGATGTAATGAAGACTACATTTCCCATGATTCCAGAGTCACACACTTTCAAGAGTCACTGCTTCATCAAAATAAGCCTTTATTTGTTGTGAAAACGCACCCTCTTGTGTTTAAACTTACTTACTGTACCTTTAATTAAAATAATAATAATAACAATAATAACAACAACAACAACAACAATAATAATAATACATATTTAATGCATATTATAATAATGATAATGATAATGATAATAATGATAATGACAATGACAACAACAATAATAATAATAATAATAATAATAATAATAATAATAATAATAATAATAATAATAATAATAATAACAATAATAATAATACATATATGATGTATATAATAATAGTAATAATAATAACAATAATAATACATATATAATGCATATATATAATGCATATAATAATAATAATATTATTATTAATAATAATAATAATAATACATATATAAAGCATAAAAGAAGAAGAAGAATGATAGCAATAATAATAATAATAATAATAATAATAATAATAGTAAAAATAATAGTAATAAAATTAATAACAACAATAATGATAATAATAATAATAACAATGATAACAATAATAATAATAACAATAATGATAATAATAATAATAACAATAATACATATATATTGCATATAATAATATAAATAATAATAATAATAATAATAACAACAATAATAATGATAATAATAATAATGATAATAATAATAATAATAATAACAATAACAATAACACATATATAATGCATATAATAATAATAATGACAATAATAATAATAATAGTAATAATAATAATAATAACAATAACAATAACAATAACACATATATAATGCATATAATAATAATAATGACAATAATAATAATAATAATAATAATAATAATAATAATAATAATGATAATGATGATGATAATGATGATAACAAAAACAATAATAATAATAATAATAAAGATGTCAACTTCGAATTATTGGAATTTAAAAAAAAAAAAACATGGAGAACAGAAACAAATCATAGTGAGTTGCTTGAGATAAGATTTGGAAGACACGGTTAATGGCAGAATTTGCATTTTGGCTGCACAGTTCCCTTTCAGTTGTACTTAAGCCAGCAAAGTACTTTAGGAAACTCAACACTGGAGGAACAAGCAGCTGTTTTGTGTGAGTTTGAGAAATGTGGGTCGCATGAGCACAAAACAGAGAGACTAACCTGACAGGTCCCAGCACCACAACCTGCTAACATTTCTCTAACCAGCGTCAACTTCTCTCTGCAAGAGAGCCAGAAATAAAGACACAAAAAGCATTATTTTTTAGATGAGCAGATCTTATTTTAAGAGAAATGCTTCACTTTTATTTACACATTTTTATGAATCACACACTAGATAATCAATTGAAATAAAAACAGGGCACAATATATTTTATAGTGGGCGAATTTTTATTTTTATTATTTATTATTAATCATTCAATTATTCATTTTCTTTTTGGCTTAGTCCCTTTATTAATCTGTGGTCGCCACAGCGGAATGAACCGCCAATTTATACAGCATGTTTTACGCAGTGGATACCCTTCCAGCCGCAACCCATCTCTGGGAAACATCCATACACTCTCATTCACACTCTGACACTCATACATTACGGCCAATTTAGCCTACCCAATTCACCTTTACCAAATGTCTTTGAAATGTAGAGGAAACTAGAGCTCCCTGAGGAAACCCACGCGAACACGAGGAGAACATGCAAACTCCAACAGAAACGGCAACTGACCCAGCAGAGGCTCGAACTAGCGACCTTCTTGCTGTGAGGCGACAGCACTACCGCGCCACCACCACGCCTATTTATTATAGTTTATATTTTATTTTGATGCATTTTATATAGTTAATGTCCAGTTTTTTTTTGCCTCTTCATATGCAATGACAACGCACACACCCAAACACACACTTATTTCAATAATTCATCCACACATTGCAGTCTGCTAGGCCATATTAATCAATAATTTAGAAATCGAGCTATTAGTCTCCAGCACCGAGATGCTCACCAGAGCTGCAGGTATATTCAAGGTGTACTGAGTTATACTGCGGTATCAATCCATAATGCACAAGCTTTTATCGAGATCTGCTCTGTTTTTTAAAAGTCTGCGTGCAAATCCAGCAGCGCACTGGATTTATTCTCTTAAAAAATCAGAAGTGAAGATGAGACTTCATCGCCCTCAGCTAAAAGAATAAATTAAAAGGCGATTTCTAAATCAGTGCAACTGTTCAATAAGTTATGAGACCTCCATTACGTCTCATTGCAGAGCACGCTCATGAGTAAATGAGTCACACAGATGAGAAAATGAAGACATTTTAATGAATACAAATTACTAAAACTGTGTAATGAAGGTTTATTCTGAGAGGTGGAACTTTGGATGGACACAAGTGGTAATTTCATACATGTTCTTGCAGACAGTTCATTAAAACAACCAAAAAAAAATGGTTCCTTAAAATAAAATATTGAAATAAATTAAATTATTTCAATTTATTTAATCAGCAAGATGCCAAAGAAATATTTTAACTATAACTATATATGTGATTTTATCTTATTAGTATACACTACCTGACAAAAGTCTTGTCGCATATCCAAGTTTTAGAGCAACAAATACTAACTTGACTTCTAGTTGGTCATTTGGTATCAGAAGTGGCGTATATGAAAGACAAAGGCCTCTAGATTATGCTTATTTTAGCAAAATAAAATATGATCATGCCTTGATTTTTAAATATTTAATTAGGACAGTAAGGTCTGACTTTGCTTAGACAAAAGTCTTATCACTTGACAGAAATAATGTCCAGTATAGAATAAAAAGTCATGCTGCAGTGGAGAAAGAGTTCATATTGTGTGTGACTCCCATGAGCTTGGAGGACTGCATCCATACATCTCTGCAATGACTCAAATCACTTATTAATAAAGTCATCTGGAATAGAAAGTGTTCTTGCAGGACATCCAGAGTTCATCAAGAGTCTTTGGATTCATCTTCAATGCCTCCTCCTTCATCTTACCCCAGACATGCTCAATAATGTTCATGTCTGGTGACTGGGCTGGCCAATCCTGGAGCACCTTGACCTTCTTTGCTTTCAGGAACTTTAATGTGGAGGCTGAAGTATGAGAAGAAGTGCTATCTTGCTGAAGAATTTGCCCTTTCCTGCGGTGTGTAATGCAGCACAAATGTCTTTATACCTCAGGCTGTTGATGTCGCCATCCACTGTGCAGATCTCTCACACGCTCTCATCATGAATGTAACCTCAAACCATGATTTTTCCCTCACCAAACTTGACTGATTTCTGTGAGAATCCTGGGTTCATGCAAGCTCCAGTAGGTCTTCTGCAGTATTTGTGAAGATTGGGATGCAGCTCAACAGATGATTCATCAGAAAAATCGACCTTCTGCCACTTTTACAAAGGATCAACTAGAAGTCAAGTTAATGGGATTGACGACAAGACTTTTGGCAAGTAGTGTGTATCTTTTTTTAATTTTAATTTAAACCAAAAATAAACAAAAAGGAAACTCTAAAAATGAGAAAAAATTATTTTGTTATATTTATCATTATCAATAATTACAATTTCAGTTGGCTTTAAGGTTACAAGTCTTCTTTCTTATTTTTATCTTTTTATCCTTATCTTCATTTAGATTTTTATTAATAATATTATATTGAAAAAAAAAACTTCAGCTTATAACTTTGTTAATAAATATGTTCATATTTTATATATCGTATATATACAATAATAATTAAGCTGAAAATGTATTTTATTATAGCTGCAATTCGAAGTTAACAATATTATTTATTTAAACCTAAATGCATAAGTGCAATAATCACTGTTTTGTGGGTATCATTTTTTTCAAGAAATAAAGTTCAGTTATAGTTTTCTACACAAGTCTATTTCTTTTTCTTTTTTTTTTTGTTTTTAGGGATTGTGCATAATTCAGAATTAAACTGAGAATAGCTTTAAATGTGATGCAACTGAATGTCCCTTAATAACTCAGAATTTAACTCTTAATCCTAAATTTTAACCTTCTAAGTAAGAAATATGAGAAATGAATTGCACTGCAAGGTGTAAAATAAAATCTTATTTTCTTCTCACCCGTCTTTGGAGAGCTGCTGTCTGAAGAAATCATTGGCGACCAGTTTGATGGCCTTTTCTGGAGTCACAAGAGCCAGATTAACAGCAGCCCCTACACATGAAAGGAGGGATATCAGGAGGAAAAAAGCAGAAATAATGGAGTTTCCCCGAGCATCAACACTTCTGGATGAGCTAAACACAAATACACAATCACCTCTGTACATCCCAGTGAATCCTTCAGACCGCACGGTTTTCATCAGACAGTCAGACCTGTGAATGAAACACATCCAGACACATACAGCTGAAGTCAAATTATTTATCCCCTCTAAATTTTGTTTATTTTTCCAAATCTTTCCCAAATGATGTTTAAGAGAGCTAGGAAATTTTCACAGTATTTCCTATAATATTTTTTCTTCTGGAGAAAGTCTTATTTGTGTTATTTCAGCTAGAATTAAAGCAGTTTTTAATTTTTGTAAAACATTTTAAGGTCAAATTTATTAGGCCTTTTAAGCCATATTTTTTTGATAGTCTACAGAACAAACATCATTATATAATGACTTGCCTAATTCCCCTAACTTGCCTAATAAACCTACTTAAGCTTTTAAATATTACTTTAAGCTAAATACTTGTATCTTAAAAAATATCTAGTCAAATATTATGTACTATCATCATGGCAAAGATAAAAGAAATCAGTTATTAGAGATGAGTTATTAAACTATTATGTTTAGAAATGTGTTGAAAAATCTCTCTCCATTAAACAGAAATTGGGGGGGAAACATATATGGGGGGCTAATAACTCAGACTTCAGCTGTATATAATGCACAGGCCTATACATAGAGGACATATAGAAGTATATATTTGCTCAGAAAATTAAAGGAGAATAATACCTACATGTTAGTGTAGACCCGTGATCCATTTTGCTGGTTTTGAAGGCGTGTTTTTGCCAGATCAATTGGAAAAACACAAGTGACGCCAATCAGTCCAGCAATGCCTCCATTGATGAGTTTAGCTGGCAGACTGAAATATGAATGCAGATAATATAATACAATGTGAATTTTTGAGCTTTAGCGCGCCCCCTTCAAGATGCTTGTCGTTTGCTTTTCATTTGATGCACATCAGTTCAACCACTACTGGCAGAGCTGTGATAAGACCAAATGCTTTTTTGAGGGGAGGAGCTACACTGTCCCACAATGTCTTATTTTTCAGTTGAGATTACATCAAACATCGAATAATGCACATTTCAAAGCACTTCATGGGACATTTAAGCAGCATAACGAGCTATTTTTAATGTCTGAAAAATTAATGGAAGTGAATGAGACTGGAGCCAATAAGGTTCCAATGGCTGCACACACTCTATATCAGTGGTGCTCAACCCTGCTCCTGGGCCCGGTTTTTCAAAAGTAATCTACTAGGATTTTGGATAAGGGATTGGATCAAATCTTGAAAATGGGTTTTTCAAAAGAAATAACGGATTACATAATCGGATTAGATCAGGTAGTCCAATCTTGGTTTTGATCCGGATCAAACCTTTAGTTTGGGTTTTTCAGACCTTTTTTGTAGAATCTGGATCACTTTGATCCAAAAAACCTGGATTAAACTGATCCCATCAGAAGGGTGGATTTAGCATGGATTTCATGTCTAAAATAAAATGAAAACTTAAAAAATTTATTAAATAATACTATTTTTAGATCATGCAGTATCTTACAAGATATACTATTTATTCATAAGGTTTTAATTTTATTTGTTCATCTGTCAGGCTATAGTGAGTATAGGCTTTAATGTATTTAGCCTTTCAGCATAGGCCTAGAGCAAAGTAGAAAGAGTTTGGCCTCATAAAATAATCCCCCAAACAGCTGTCAAAACTGACCAAAAAAAATCTATTTTATTCTGTCACTAATTGATATATATATTCATCACAATGGAAAATATTTTTCTTTTTAGAATATTTATTAGTGATGCATGCAAGGATTACAGAATAACAAACAAATTGCAAAGAATTTTTGAAATCACTTTCAACAATTGCAAAAAGAGACTAAAAGGCCAGAAGCACAGCTTCGTCTGGCAGAGAAACAACTGACTCTAACCAAACTGCAGACAACCAAGGCCAATGACTTGAGATTCGCCTCCTAAAGGCTACACTCAGACAAGCTGCTCTCTCCACATCAGATGAGGAAGTCTGAAATTAATGTGGAGTTTTTGACATTAAGTCTTTTTTTTATTTACATCTATAGTTGAAACTTATTATAATTATCCTCAATACTGCTGAAAGAGGATGGGGTGGGGTTTTTCTTGTTTTTATTATTTATTATTATATATTATTAATAATTATAAAAAAAAAAAATTGTTTTCATTTCAAATAAAAATAAAGTTGTATTGGCCCCACGCTGGCTATTCTACTTGTCGCTCTTTACATATCTATAGTTCTACATTGTGATGTCCTATGCTGTTTGAGCACTGGTTATCCAGATTTAGTGATCCTGAAAAGTTCCTATCCGGATCAGATTGATCCAATCCGATGTTGCTTTGAAAAACTGGCTCAAAAAGTAAGCTGGATTACTTGATCACGGATCGCAAAAACAGAATTACTAAATCTGGATCAATTTTATCTGGATTAAACCTTTTGAAAAACCGGGCCCTGGAGATCGACCTTCCAGCAAAGTTCAGCTCAAACCCTGATCAAGCACACCTGAACCAATTAATTAGGACCTGAACAGCACTTGATAATTACAGGCAGGTGTGTTTGATATGGGTTGCAACTGAAATCTGCAGGAAGGTCGAGCGCCAGGAACAGGGTTGGTCACGCCTGATTTATATAATGTCAATATTATAGTTATTAAAACCACTGGCCTCTAAATAAAACTCACCTGATCTGATTGTCAGCCATTTCAAATGAAAACAAAGCAATCAATGTATCAGAGCAGATGTTATGGCATCACATTTGCATTTTCAGAGAGTCAGAACTGCCTTCGCTGTGGCTGATATTGATGTCCAGCGCATTTCTATAGCTGTTCCTGTTTGAGCGATTTCTAGTCAGAGGGGATGTTTAACATGGTCACTGAAAAGATGGAAATGAGCAGGACTTCAGGCTGAAATCTTTCTTATAATGCCTAGAAATGTAAAAGAAATAACATATATTGTTACTATCAAACCAATTATTGTACATGCATTATACATATTATACATGTTAATCATATAGAAGTACCAAAAAGTTTAAAATTAATTTTGTCATGTTTTTTTTTTTATGATTCAATTTTTATTTTCTTTTTCTTCAATAATTTCACAATGCAATCAGTTTACACATTTTACCTCCTTTTACCATCCCCTTATCCCTCCCCTACCCTACAGGGGCAGTGCTGTCGTTGAGTATTGCTATCATAGAACCAGTAAACACAAATACTTATTACTTAACTCCATAGGAACCGTAACAATACAATAAAACATAAATAAATAATAAAAAATAAATAAATAAATAAGAATAAATAAATAAACTAAAGTAAATAAATAAATAATTACATTTTTGGTGTGCGTTTCACCACAATGACCTTATTCCTTCTCCAAAAATGCCAAGTAATTTCCCCATCTTCTCTAATAAACATCCAATTTATCTAGTATCCTGTATGTAATTTTTTCATATGCTGCCACCTTCCCCAGTTCTGTAACCCATTCTTGAAATGATGGTGACAAGGGGGGACAATCGAACTAGGGTACATTCCAGACAATTGAACCAAATGTGAAAGAAACCGTAAAGAGTTCACCCAAAACTTAAAATTCTCTCATCATGACTTTGACATTTTAAAGTAAACTGGATAGAAAACTGGATAACCACTGATATCCATAGTATCCCTGCTGAAAAATCCAGCTTAAACCAGCCTAAGCTGGTTGGCTGGTTTTAGCTGGTCGACCAGGCTGGTTTTAGAGGGGTTTTGGCCACTTCCAGGCTGGTTTCCAGCCATTTCCAGCCTGGTCTTAGCTGGTCAGGCTCGGAGATGACCAGCTAAAACCAGCTTGACCAGCCTAGACAAGCTGGGAGTCCAGCCCAAAACCAGCTATATCCAGCTTAAACCAGGCTGGTCAAGCTGGTTTTAGCTGGATTTGGCTGGTCATTTTCCAGTCTGACCAGCTAAGACCAGGCTGGAAATGGCTGGAAACCAGCCTGGAAGTGGCCAAAACCCCTCTAAAACCAGCCTGGTCGACCAGCTAAAACCAGCCAACCAGCTTAGGCTGGTTTAAGCTGGATTGTTCAGCAGGGATCCAAAAGCACTGCAGTATTTGGGTGTTCTGTGTTTTTCTGAGGTAATTAGTCTATACCAAAATGTCTATATTTCATACAAAGTATTAAGCTGATCAGTCAGTTCTTATCATGTGACTTACTTACTTCAACTAGGTGCTCTTGGCAAATGCGAGCGTGCCCAATATGCGTGCACACAAAAGCTGCGCACCTCCATTGGAAACAACGTACTTGCGCATGTAAAAGATGTGATATGTGAAAGGCCCCATAAGTAGTTAAGCTACATTTACACCTGATCCTGCACAAAAATCTGACAGTTGGAGGGGCGTGGTTAAGTATATTAGCCACACCCAATACCTCAGACAGACATAATCTGAGAATTTAACTCAAAACAAACAGGAAGTGCATTTTCAGATTTCAATTAAAGATTACAAGGCCAAACAATTGTATTTTTCCTAATGACATGCACAGATGAATTGTTCAGCACAAAACTAGCAATGCGAGCAAACAAATTCAATATGGTTAGTTTTGATTTCATGTGTACTTTAAGGGTATAGAGTGAGTTTCTGTAGCCATGGCAACTGCTGACTACGCTGCAAGTATCACAATGTTTGCTGGACTTCAAATGCATGTGTATGAAATTCAAGCTCGACGCAGGATCAAAGACACACACACACACCGTTCACTCCGGCCTGTGCCATTATCCATTAGTGAAAATGCAGAACAGTACGAATGGAAATAATACCAGAGACAATGGCAGCTCTCTGACTGTTCTGTGTTCAGAGGATCTCTCTAGAGGTGGTGTGGTGTGTGAAGGCTTGATAAAAGCGGATTTGTGTGTGTGTATGTGTGAGTGTCTGTGAGAAAGATGACATGTGACACTCTTCCTTTGTTCATACTTCCTAAATCTGCTCAGTGAAAGGACCAAACCTTAAGCTTAGTGTTTTTATGAATAATACAACCATCTCCCTCTTTTTCAGTGTGTGTGAGGGGTCTTATATAACTCGTGAGTTATGAATCTGCAAATCCACATGAATTATTGCTGCTTTCCAGAGACAGCATGAAAAATATGCCTGGAAACTTCTGAAAAATTAAGGTAAATTTGTTGCCATCGACTGTGAAATATGAAAAGGAGAGGTGTTGCTAAGCCTTCGGAAATGTTTTTTTACACAATTACTGGGACAAAATGAATATTACATGTTGTTTTTTTCCCCAGGTTTGGCGTTAATGTAACAATATGCGGTTTAAAACCTTGGCTTGAGTTGTTCATGATCGTTTTAATCAATGATTCATTCATTCAATTTCTATTGCTTTTCCGGGGCCGGGTCGCGGGGGCAGCAGTCTCAGGAGAGAACCCCAGACTTCCATCTCCCGAGACACTGACGCCCCATTCACACGGGGCGTCAGCGCCAACGGTTCCCATTCATTTTGAATGGGTGACGTCAGGCGTTGCCGAACTGCATTGTGGATCCGTCAGCACCGCTTCAGAAGCGTTGCTCTCTGCAGAAGTTGGGACTAGCTCAACTTTTCAAGCGCCAACGGAAGCGTCAGCCAATCAGATCGCTGTATGCAAATACACCAGCTCAGACAGTGGCCTATTGCTGACTGAATTTTATTGGCTGACGCTTTATGACGATCGCATCAGCCCCAACTTCAGACACGCCTTCAGTCAAGCGTTGACGCTGAAGCCCCGTGTGAATGGGGCGTTACTCCAGCTCCTCCAGGATATCCCGAGGCATTCCCCAGCAAGCCAAGAGACATAAGCCCCTTTCACACAGTGATACTGGTAAATATCCGGAAAATTTCTGGAACGACTTTACCGGTGAATTCAAAAAAGCGCTGTTCACACAGGTACGAACATTACGGAATTTGTCCGGAAAAGACCGTTCCCACATTCATTGCAGAATAGCAGTAAATTCTGACAATATTAACCAGAAATGGCCTCTAAATGGCTGCGCTTCTATTTGTAAACATTTGATTGCATTAAAAACTCTGTGGATGGATCAGTATTGTGAACAACTTTGATGAAAACATATAGAGGAACACTTTCGCATGTTGAGATATACATGATATGTGTGTGTTGGCGCTCACGGGCTGCTTCACGGACACACTCGACACGTTACGCAACTGTAGGAAGCAAAGCTTGAAGGTAAACAAACAACGGCTTATCATAAGCATCGTATCGATAATTATTTACACAGTTGACATTAAGAAGAAACATATAAACTTTGTCTGATCAACATCTAGCAGCTAAATGTGTCTGGAAAAATGTTCAAAGACTTTTATTTTCATAAACCGCGTGGCCGTGAATGCGTGTGGACTGTTCTGATTGGCTAAAGTAGACGTCTCACGTCAGCACGTCCTAGATGTGCACACGCTCTTTCCAGCAATCTTCCTTCTGCGTTCACACAGCGGAGCATTCTGACAAATTACCGGTAATGTTACAACTTCTCTTTCCGGAAAATAGCCGGAAAAAATTTACCAGTATTTTCAAAAAGGGCCCGTTCACAGATAGAGACCTTTCCGGAAAATTGCCAGTAATTTTCCGGAAAGGTCTGTATGTGTGAAAAAGGCTATGGTCCCTCCAGCACGTCCTGGGTCTTCCTCCTTGTGGGACATGCCTGGAACACCTCCAGAAGGCGCCCAGGAGGGATTCGAAACAGATGCCAGATCCACCACAGCTGACTTCTCTCAATGTGGAAGAGCAGTAGCTCAACTCCGAGCTCCTCCTGGGTGACAGAGCTCCTCACTTTATCTATAGGGGTGCGTCCTGTGAAGGAAACTCATTTTGGCTGCTAGTCTTGAGATCTTGTATTTTCGGTCATGACCATAGGTGAGAGTAGGAACATAGATTGACCAGTAAATCGAAATCTTTGCCTTTTGACTTACTTTCATACAAAACTCCAAAATACTTCTACTACTACTAGAATAGTAGTAATACTACTAATACTAATACTAATACTACTCCTCCACCTGGGGTAAGGACCTTCCTCCAACTTGGAGGTGTGACCTATTATTTTATTTGATATTAAATAACACAATTTCCAATCTTACTTTAGCAAAAGTGTAAACATTAGCTACTGTAAAGAAATATTAATCTACAGTAGTAGCCTGAAATAACCTGTCATTATTTAAAGGTACAGTTTGTAGTTTTTCCACTAGAGGACGCAAATTCACTACAAACTAAGCCATAGTTTGGTGATGGTGTAACTAATGCAGAGTTCAGACTTCATGATTTTGGCCCTGATTTTGACTCGCCGACAGGTTTTGAGAAATCGCCGACAAATGCCTGAAATCAGAGTCAAATCGGTGCTCGTGCACGTGAGTGACAATCACACAGTATGAACTATCAAGGACGCGATATATGAGAATCGCTGATGAGTCGGCGATGCCTGTGAGATATTTGGCGTGCTAAATATCTGGAGCTGTCAGATTCAAATCATGCCGTGTGAAATGAGTTTTGACTGAAAATAACATCGGCGATCACCTACAGCCAATGAAAGAGCAGCTTTCACTTGTGTGTGTACCTGCAGGCCAGCGGGAGGTTGAGGGAAAAGTTAAAAGTGCTCATTTTCGATTTATTTGGACCCAAGACATGGAGCAAAAACTAGCAGATGTTTGACAGAAGCACCCGGGCCTGTTTGACGTTTCACACAGTAAGTTAAAAAAGAAAGTTGAGGAGAAATGGCTAATTCCTTTCTAACCCAGGTGAGGAAATATGTACATTTTCTACCCCATTTAAGGCTTCTTTCTCATTATGTAGTTAATAACAAAATATATACTACGTGTTTTTGGCTGTGAGACGTAGTTTGGACGAACTTGTCGGCGATTCTTCCTATAGTAAAGTTATGTAATGTGAAATCCCTGTCGGCGATCCATCTTGCAGTGTAAACAAAGCAGCGACGAAACGGTAGCCCAGATAGTCATGCAGAGTGAAAACATCTGTGACACGACTACTTTGAAAATCATGCAGTCTGAACTCGGCATTAGTGTGGAATCATGGGAGTTGTAGTCTTCATCCTATGAAATACAGAATTACAATTGATATGGGCTGAATTTAAACAAACAAATGAAGTTGAACATTACTAAATTTAATTTGTTTGTTTGTATTCAGCCTATATCAACGGTTTGCAACAATTCTGCAGAAATGTGTTAGATAAGAAATAAGTTGATGAAATGACAGAAAAAAAGTGCTGACAGTTTATGACCAGGTTTTTGTACCATCAATTTCAACATCAACCCAGATTTTAAATCACTTCAAACTATTAAAAATGTCAATAAAAGTAACTTCAACATCAAAAGTTGTTAAAGCAAAGATCAAGGTCCAGTAATGCAATTCAAAAGCATAAATAAATGAAGAAAAAAAAACATGAATAACAAAATATAGTAAAAAAAATATTGATATTTTATAGTTTAAGATTGACTTTAGTCTTCAAACAAATGTCAGAATACACTGAAAAGAAATGATTATTGGAATTATTAAATTTATTAATGTTAAGTCATTGCAAACTGTTTATTTGGGCTGAATTTAAATTCCATAATCTTAAACATAATTTGTTTGTTTAAATTCAGCCCAAATAAATAGTTTGCAACCACTTAAAAAATGTAGTAAATCCAATGATCCATTATTTTCAGTGTACCACTTTATGAACTGTCAAATTAAATAGTATAAATTGCTTTCTACAATACCACACATACAATCTCAAATCATTTAATACATACATGAGAAACATCTGAGACTTGGTAGGTACTTACATGAAACCCAGCTGAGAACTTACAGTCTCCTGAGCTGTGAACGAAAAACTCTGAGCGAAGGATGTTTCAACGGTAAAGGCTTTGAGGTTTTTATTCTGTGCACTACAGCTAAAACAAGCCCGCTGAATGATGTGACACATAAAACTCTGGCAAATCCTGCAGACTCACATTTATCCTGAATCCACAGGCAGTCTCCACAATGCATCCCATTGAGAGATTATGTTCAGAAACCCAAAACCAGCCATTGATAAAGCTTACAGGAACAGAGGCTGCTGTAGTGTGGAACGAGAGAGAGCAAGTAAATATAAGTGTGTTCAAAGAGGACTGAGAAAGAAACGACCTGAGAGTAAAAGATGAAGAGATGATGAGGGAAGAGTCCCAGAGACTTTCCACACATTTCCCCAAACAGAACCACAGATATTAAAACACTCTCGTTTCTTATTTGCCTTACAGTCTGACTCAATAAGCATTGGGGTCTTAAAAGGTGTTTGGAGAAAATGCCAGCCAGTAACAGGAACGCTGTTTACAATTTACTGTAGAATCTATAGTAACTTACTGGCAGCAGTTTACCAGTAACTTACTGTAAATCAATTACAGCATGAATACTGTACATTTACAGCACCAGTTACCTTGCAGTGTATTTACTTTCTTGTATATCTTTACTGTAATATATACAGCCATTTTCACAATGCAACATTAAATTACAGTAACATCTGTCCTACAGTAATATTCAGTTCATATTACAGCTCAGTTTACCAGAAACTTACTGTAAATCCATTACAGCAAAAATACTGTATTTACATTTATCTTGCTGTATATGAATTTACAGTATTGTATGTATTTACTGTAAAATATACAGTCATTTTTACAACTTTTAAATACAGTAATATACTGCATAACTGTCCTAAAGTAAGATTTAGTTCATATTAGAGCTCAGTTTGCCAGTAACTTACTGTATATCAATTACAGCACAACCACTTTACATATACAGCACAATTTACACTGCTGTGTATGTATTTACATGGTTGTATATCTTTACTGTAAAATATACAGTCATTTTCGTAATACATTAAATTACAGTAATATACTGCATTACTGTCCTACAGTTAGATTAAGTTCATATTACAGTTCAGTTTGCCAGTAACTTACTGTAAATCCATTTCAGCAAAAATACTATATTTACAATTACAGCACCATTTATTTCATTGTGTGCAGTATATACTTACAGTATTGTATATATTCTTACTGTAAATTGTTCTGTCATTTCCACAATGAAACTTTAAATTACAGTAGCATACCGCATGACTGTCCTATTGTAAGATTCAGCTCATATTACAGTTCAGATGCTAGTAACTTACTGTAAATCAATTACAACAAAATACCATATTTACATTTACAGCACCAGTTACCTTGCTGTGTATATGTTAAAAGTGTTGTATATCTTTACTGTAAAATAAACAGAAATTTTCAAAATAAAACATAAAAATACAATAATATACTGCATAACTGTCCAACAGCAAAATTTTGTTCATATTACTGCTCAGTTTGCCAGTAACTTACTGAAAATGAATTACAACAAAAATACTGTATTTACATTTATCTTGCTGTGTACACTGTAGATTTGCAGCATTGTATTTCTTTACTGTAAAATAGTCATTTTCACAATGCAACTTTAAATTACAGTGATATACTGCATAACTGTCCTACTTTAACATTCAGTTCATATTACAGTTCAGTTCGCCAGTAACTTACTGTAAATCCTTTATAGCAAACATACTCTATTTACATATACAGCACTATTTACCTTGCTGTGTATGTATTGACAGCATCATATATATTTTCTGTAAAATATACATTAAGACTACCTTTCTGAATTAATCATTATTGTTTTATTGGGTTTTTTATATAAATGAGGTGATTTAATAGCGCAATCATTTGCACAACATACATAAAGAGCCTGTAGCCTTTATAACACAATGGAATGAATGAATATAAATTAATAAGGATTTCAAAAGGAACATTCACAATCTTATCAACGCATAATAAGCTGGGAAATAATCAAGTTTGAATGGACTTTTTACAAACATGTTACACTATGAAGAATGTATTTTCATTTTTAAATTATATTATCATTTATTAATTGCACATTGCTGTTATGTTTCATTAGAATTCACTATTATTGAAAATGTGGCGGCACGGTGGCCCTGTGGTTAGCACTTTCACCTAACCCCATCCCTACCCCACCACTAGCTCCATTGAGTGCATTATGTCTAACATTGCATCGCTGAGATTTGCAATCTCAGCTTGCATCATAAAAGCAGCATCCAGATACTATTGGAGATTTCTATATTTATTACTTACAGTGTTGTCTAGGTGGGTTTGATTTTACAGTAGCAAGAACATTCAAGTAGGCTATATATTAATTTCATAATTGGTGTTAAAACAAAATGCATTTATAGGCACATTTCATAGACTCGCACGCCCATAGCCTGGACGGTCTGGGAGGGATGATATTCGTTGGGTGGTTTAAAAGACCCACCCCTCACTGACAAAGGTACATAATTTGTCCCATACATGCACTAATTTGTCCTATTTTGACTGCTATTCCATAATAAATTGTAAAAATAACCCATCCAAAAAGGCTTTAAGACCAAGCAGAATCCTGTGTTGGCAGCTGGAACAGAATTTGGGATGCCGAATTTGGCACAGCCTGACTTCCTGTTCTAAAGTAACACTGAACCAAATTCAGCATGGCAGAGGCCAGCTAGTGAAGTGCTGTGCAGGTAAACCTCACTCCTCTGATCTCTAAAGGTACTCTAGCAACAGAAGCTAGAGCCCCAGGGGCCTGTTTCAGTAAGGAGGTTCAAACAACTCTGAGTTTAAACTTGAACTCTGAGTTGATTTACCGAGAGATTAAAAACTCTGAGTTTTCGGTTTCAGAACAGCTGATCTGAGTTGGGTCAATCAACTTCGAGTAGACCAACTCAGAGTTAAGCGCGCGCACCGTGACTATAAAAAGGCATTATCAGTGGAGCGCAGACATTACGAGTGACTATGGCAATATCTTATAAAAGAGATCACCATTTCTTTCTCCAGCTAAACTTGATGTTCTCATGCAAAGTTATAGCAAATATGAGTGTATATATTTGAAAAGAAGCAGCCATCAACCAGTTAGCGTGGGAAAACAGCTGCTCAAGATAATGCCTAATTTAACTTTTTAAGTATTTAAATATTTAAGTATAATAAAATAAGTAATGTAATTTGTGACGTTTATATATTTTTTTCTAAACTTTTTTTTATACATTTATTAGTTTTAAATGATTTAACAGTGCACTTGTGTGTCTGCCTTTTTTATTGATCAAGTGATAGAGGTTAATATAACATTTAGAAGGTAAGCAGTACTAAAAATAATTTTTAGAAAGAATAATAATCCCATTAATCTAGTTACAGTGCATGTCGAAGGTGAATTCAATTTAATTATTTATTAAAAAAGCATAAGCCATTCTAGCACAGTTCTTCTGTGTGTGACTAAAATGTAGGCAATAGCTATGTTTCCATCCAAATATATTACATAAATTTATGTGCAAAACTGGAATATTGCATAAAAGATGCGAATAAAATTCCATCCAACGAGTCAAAGAGAAAAAAATGGTCACTTCCTGATTAAACTGGCACCAAATATCAACAGTAAAAACAGAATTTACTGTGGTAGAAGAAGCTGCGTCAATTGATTCTTTATTTAGCCTAATTAATGTACTTGCGCCTCGATGTCAGAAGACAATGCTGAAACACAATGAACACGTGGGGGCGTCTGAAGCCATGAGACGCGGAGACTCACGCACCAGACGTTCGGAGGTAATTAATATACACTAATACTGAAACAGTTAAGGCATTTTAGAATGACTAAAACAATATTAAGACATGTTACAGTGTGCCCAGCCTGCTGGTTTGTTCATTTACACACATTTTCATTATCATATGATCATGATCTTTTTTTTAATGTACATACTGTAATTTGTTCAGTAAAAGTGTTTCCATCGTAGTTTATGCGCACATTTTCTATCGAATAAAGGTTTATGCTACTCAGTTATGCGCGTTTTTTATGCATATTTTAAAAAGTTATGTGCATTCAATCGTTTTTATGCACGTATCCAAAATGAGCATTAAAATAGGTGGGTGGAAACGTAAGGCTAAGGCGAGAAATACCGCTTCATCTTTAAAAAAAGGGAAGGAGACCGACAGAAACTCTGAGTTTAGAGAATAAAACCTGCTTCTGACCAGGTTAGATTCACAGAGTAAGTTACCACAGTAACTGACTCTGAGTTAAAGTTAACTCTCTTTCAGAAACAGGCTTGACTTACCCTGATTTCTGGAGTTTAACAAACCTGCCATTTTGAAACGGAAAACCCAGAGTTTCTCTCATTTCAGGGTTAAAATACTCTGAGTTTTCAGTTAACCTCCTTTCTGAAACAGGCCCCTGGTCTTTAGCTTCCTTGTTAGAGCAACCAACTCCTATACAAAGAATTGCCGGTTCGATCTCAGCTTGGACCAGGTTGGGAGGTATACAATTGTCAGGGTTACATCAGCATCCCAAATTCTGTCTGAGTGAAGTTGAATGTGCTGGCCAGTTTGTTATTTTCCTAATAAATGACAATAGGCTACAGTTTTGTTTTCTTTTAATTTAAAACTAACAGATTCCTATTTTTCTATGTGATGCAGATGTAATAAATTCATATTTAAAAAAAAAAGTATTCTGTCATGTTTTTTAATCTAAATCTTTGGGAAATGTTTTTGTTACATCAAAAAGTGTGGTTATGATGGCCATCCGACAAGCTAATTCAGCTAAAAATACAGCTTGAAAAGTCCCTAAACTGCAGCATTTAAATCTCATAATTAAATATAAATTGAGGCGAATAACTGAAAAAAGGTCTATTTTTTGAGAATAAAACAACCCTTTTCACCAGGCTAGCTACGTACCTGACTTAATAGTCTAGAAGTAAATCTAATGGTATTAAGTAGCCCACCAATGTGAGACAAAAGTAATGATGCAAGTGAGATAGGCTACAACACAGTACATTTTATCATGATAAACAATGACCTCTGCTGGCATGTTTTATTCTTAAACAGTAAGGCACATTTAGTTTTTTGAGGACGACAAAACAGCTAAATACTTTGGAATCATGGTTGTACATTTAGGACCTTCCCAACAGAGCAATTTCAGCATATAAAAAGCATTTCTACATATTAAAAAAAAAGGTTTGTCCTGTGCAAAAACAACAGTTAACCAAAAACCGTCAGCAACCAACTCTGCACTTATTGTAGGCTAATATTTATAAACGCTTTCATCATTTTTTTGAAAGTAGTATTTTCAAATGGTAAATGTATATAAAACGTTAATTAAACAATTGCTTGCTAACTATTAGCCTACTGCAATGTACTTAAACCCACGCTGTTTCATTACTTCAAAAGCATTGGAAATGCATATAAAATGCATTGTAAATGCATATACCGAATATGAATGTGTTTGTTTGCATATATATTTGGTCGTAATATATTTAAAAAAATAATGTATACTTTATTCATAAAATATAATATCAATCGTAAGAAAGAGCACAGACCCCGCCCTCATCGTAGTGATTGACGTGCTTTTCAGCCTTTCGGTTCGCTCCTCGCGTGTGACATCACCGGCTGTGTCATTTTCCCCGTTTTCTCCGCCTTTCCGCTTCCTTTCCGCCTGCACGAGCCCGCTAGTGAACACGCGAGACTCCTTCTCTCCGCAAAGTGAGTGAATAAATACAGTCGTTTAACAAACCCATATAAGTCTCAAACGAGTAAATAATGAGCGTTTTCATGTCAAAAACACCCTCAGTTCTTCATAAGTGAGACTGCTGTAGTGCAGGAGCTGAGATTGACGTGTTTGCACACAGTCCGCTAGCGGAAACGATAGTAGTAAACCGCCATGTGGCTTAACGATGAATTTACTGTAATATTAGTTTTTTTTTCCGAGCACCAACCAACATTAAAAGCCTTTTTGTGCGTATAATTTGTAAACTCCTATTAATAGTTTGGATAGGCTCTCGTTTATGTGTACGCGGTTGTGTTTCAGTGTATTGTATATTCAAGCTTTGACTAATATTTGTATTCGTATGACTTATATTTTTGTTAATTTCATGTGTAATTATTAATAGGCCGTCAAATTAGAATTAATTTAGAGGGATAGGTAACACTTTTTTTATGGGCAAGCTAAAGTGTATGGGTGTTTCCCAGTACTGGGTTGCAGCTGAAAGGGCATCCACTGTGTAATGCATTCTAGATAAGTCGGTGGTTCATTTCGCTGTGGCAGCCCCTGGTGAGTAAGCTGAAGGAAAATGAATGTAAAATAATTTAATTTCAGTTTTATTTTTTTTGTCTTAGATATCATATGAACGTCCTTATGTACCTATATACAGATAAAGATAAAATTATTATGCCTTATTATCCCTAATTCCTTTTCATACATTTCCCAAAATGCATTATAAATATTATACTTAATTGTAAAAATTGTTTTCTTTGGTTTTTGCCATGATGACAGCACATAAAGCAGTGCTTTTACTACTGATTTTCCAAGATACTATTCAGCTTAAAGTGACATTTAAAGGCATTTAATTTGTAATTTCTTAATAATTCAATTCTGCTGACATTTATGGAACATTCTACAACAAATGTTTATTATCTGTACTCCTGAAATAAAAGCACAAAGTATTTCATCCCAAAAGTTTTCTAAAATGGACTGATGGTTGATTTCTGAGAGTTGTTCTGTAAAGGAATGTCATTCGTGCGATTCTCAAATTTTTGTTTTTATTAAAAACACTTTACAAATGTACAAACCCTGTCATTGTTCTTGTCCTCAACCCAATTGGACTTACGGCTTTAATAGTTTTGGTATGCTAAACTGTTATTTAGAAGAAAAGGAAAAACTGAAATAGCAGGTTTAAGTTATCATTCACATCAATTAATTAAAAACATGATATTATAAATAAATTCTGCAAATGAATGCTAGTTTATGATCGTTCCCATGATTCTGACAGTTCTGTCATTTTTGCATTAAGTTTAACGTGAATTGCAATACACTAGTCCTATGACTCGGGGGTGAAAACATTTGATGAAGCAGAAGCTGACAGTGATCAAGGATGCATTCTATCATTAAATTTTATGATTGTATGTTTGTTTTTGTATGTTTTTTTTTTTCTTTTTTTTTAGTACAAGCTCAAGTTAGGCTTTGTCACGTTTTTTTATAAGTGAAAATGTACATTTCTTATGCGTGTGTGTGTTTGTAAGCTTAATTGAGGTAAAGTTGGTTTTATATTTGCACACTCTGACTTTCTCCTTAATGTAATTTCAGACAAGTTTTATTTGCAATTTCTAAATAGAGAAATCGTATTAGCAGCCAATGACTATGAAAGTACAACATTGTTCACAGTTAAATAAATATTGCTAATGTTATTGCCGGTCATTTCTGACCGAATATTCAAAGTAGCATGGTAAACAATATAGGGAGCAAGTTGTCACTTAATGAATGTGCAAATATAAAACCAACTTTTCCTCAATTTAAGCTTTGACTAAAATTTGTATTCGTTTAAATTGAGTTGACTTCATTTTATGTATAATTGTTAATGGTCTGTAAAATTAGAGTTCATTTAAAGGTATAGTTTGCGAAAATGAAAATGATGATTCAGAAATCAGTTCATTTTAATTACTAATTTTTTTGTGGAACTATACCCTTAATTTCAACAGTCGTGTCTATTGTAGTTTAATCACAAGTGTAAAATATTTTGGCTCTAGTTTTTGCACACCTAATGAAATGCTGTAAAATTAGGGTTCATTTAAATTCAGCTGTCGCTTATACTGTAGTTAAACTGTATGGAAAATATATATTTTTTAATATGATGTGTATTTTAAACCATTGTAGATCATGTTTTTGTTTAATAAAAAAAAAAAAAAAATATATATATATATATATATATATATATATATATATATATTAAGAAACTTTGATTTGTAAGTAAGTATTGAATATTTATTTCAAATGTTACCTTGAATATAGCCAGTGCTTTCATGGCATTTAAACATAAACAAGTAATTATTATGTTAAATTATTTGGCTGTTTTGTTTTCACACTCAGAAGTTGATGTAAAATAAATATTCTTTAAATACAGCAGTTTTATATAGTTAATCTATTTTATGTTAAAAGATTGTTAATGGACACTTAAGTTGCTGCGTACTTTATAAAGGGATTTACTTTATAAAGGGATCCTCACCAATTATTTGCACTCAAGTAGTTCAAATCATATGATTTATTTTTTTTTTTTTTGTTAACACAAAGCAAGATATTATGAAGAATGTTGGAAAAAAAGCTGCCATTAACCTTAATAGTATAAACAAAAACAATTTATGGAAGTCAATGACTATCCCCCCCCCCTAACATTCTTCAGAATATCTTCCTTAGTGTTCAACAAAATAAACTCAAACTGCTTTGGAATGAGGATGATTAAATTATGATGTTTTTAATTTGAGTGAACTATCCCTATAATAATGACCATTGTTCAGTTCAATCTTGCTAATCTATTGATTTTTTTTTTTTATTTGATGCAGGATGCGTTACGTAGCTGCTTACCTGCTCGCTGCCCTTGGAGGCAAAGACAGTCCCAGCACAGGAGACATCAAGAAGATCCTGGAAAGCGTCGGCATTGAGGCTGATGACGTCCGTATGAGCAAGGTGAATATTCAGGAAACATTAGACAGGTGTAAATGACTAGGGATTGTCGATTTGGCTTCTCTTTAAAGGTCTTGCAAAGTCAGTTTGACAATTCAGCCACAACATTAACCATGCCCCGCTTACCATTAGTTTGCTTTAAGTGAATGATGTGCGAATAGAAAGCTCTGCCTCTACGGAATATTTTGTTTTTGTTGGAAGTACATCAACATACTGAAATAAGTCTCAGCGCAGACTTTAACAGTAATCTTTCTGTGTTGCAGGTCGTGGCTGAGCTCAATGGCAAAAATGTGGAGGAGGTGATTGCCCAGGGTGAGTTGGTCATTGTTTGAAACTACTACCATAATGCTTATAGATATGGATGAGGTCTTTGACTTTATTATATGAACCTGTTGCTTTAATGCTGCGTTCACACCAGCTGCAAGAACGCGCATCAAGTGCGAGTGATTTACACGTTAAATCAATGCAAACGCGCGAATAGACATCCTGCGACGCGTTACATGCGAATGGTGTGGTGCGAATTGAGTGTTTGACACGCGTTCGAAAATCTGAACTTCAACGGACATTTCGGCCACGTTAATCAATCCGAAGCTTGCTCTTTTGGGGCGTGATTGTGACGTAGAACCTGTTGTTGGGGTTCCGGGGGAAATCTTCCAGCCGACACCAACAAGTCATCAACCTGGGCTTGGCTCAGTCAGAAGCACCGCTGAAACCCTCTGTCATCCAGGCTCAGTTTCTGGAGTTTATGAGCTCACAGCTGGATGCATCTCTTAAAAGATGTAGTGGACTCAGACACGGTCCTAAACGTACCGATGCTGTTTTTCAGCCTTCATAAATCACATAAACACTGTTATTTTCTTTTTATTCATGTTTATTTTTTTATATCTGCTCAAGAAAGCCAATCATTCGTGATCGATTAACAAGTGGAAATCTTCTCTCGCTCTGCATGTCTCCTACTGCTGTTCTGTGTACATGCGAGAACCGTCAGCACTCACATAGACAATCTCACATGCTCTGCAGACCCACAGAGACGCAGCTTTTGTGCCAAAATGCATTTGGTTGTAGTTTCTGAATCTTCTAAAAATGTCCGGTATTCGGGTTTTACTTTCGGTTTCTAAAGTTGCCATTATTTGTATGCGTTTTGTATTACCTTTTCGCAGTCGCGAGAGAAACATTAAATGATTTATATACTAGGAGAGAACAAAATATACTGGATTGAAAGAATTTGTACATCATTAGAAATGGCTAATCAACTACTTTGCCTAATTTCAATAATCTACACTTTTTCTTCTAATAATTAATATAATTTTTTGCTATGATGTCTTTTTATTCAGTTATGTTATTTATTTCTTATTTGCTGTATATTATTTTATTGATATTAATATATTACATTATACATATCTTAAATGCTTTGGCAATACTAAATGTCATGCAAAAGAGAGCAGCCTTTACCTGTAAATGGTTGCACATGGCTAGCTTTTTAAAGTAACTTTAACCCATTAAAAGAAAAGGTGTATATGTGTCATAATAAATAAAAAATATAGTTAAAAATCACTTTTTATTTTATTTATTTATTTTTTTTTTTTTGCATGTAGTTGACCATTTATGAGCTGTGGGTAAAAGGTGTATTTCAATCCAGCTACCACCGCAAGTATATTTCAAACCTGTGGGAAGCACTCAGAAAAGAAAAAAAAAAATTAAAAAAAAAAAAAAAATATATATATATATATATATATATATATATATATATTAATCAAACTTTTGTGACCACAGAAAACAAGTTTAAGATGTGATTTTGCTTTCAAAGTAAATTTATCTGGGTTTGTGTTTACTGATTTGCACTAAAAATGTAATAAAGGTTTTTTGTTCTTTTATAATGTAGACTTTTTTTCTCTTTTGTTTGGGAGTTAATCATAATAATAGAATAATACCAGGTTGTACTCATTCTGGTTAGTGTTGCTCGAATTATATAGACTATAAATTTACATGCAACATTTTTCATATAGTTCATTGCATTTTCTATGCTTTAAAAAGCAGTGTGTCTTATTAAAGAATATGGAAATCTGGAAACCATATATAACAAACATTTTACTTTAACCATTGTCAAAAACAACCTGGAGAATTGGGGGAAAAAAGCTACTGACTTTTGAAAGCAAGGACTTGAAGTCTTTCTCTTGCTTTCATTTAGGTTAGTAGTGGACATGTAAGATTGTACTATAATTTACTGTGCTAGGTAGTTTTGAAAGTAATTTTATAAATAGTTAAGGATGTTTGTTAGCAGCATTTGTAATTTCCATCTTTCAGAAAAGTTTAACAGAAATTGCACTTTGATTTACTGCAAAAGGCTTCTTGGAAAACATTTTATAACTCTAAAAGGAAATCCGTTGTTCAGAGAGTTTGTAGAAACCCTGCAGGTCACTTTAACCTCAGTCAAGCTGTTCCTGCCGGTACTTTAAATTCTGGAGGAAAATCATCAGAGGCTACATGACATTTCTGTTTTGTCAGCATATGAGTGTCCTGTTTTCATCTTTTTGAGCATTTCTGATGATATGTGTTTCTCTGTTTGACAGGTTTCAGTAAGCTGGCCAGTGTGCCGTCCGGTGGAGCTGTAGCAGTTTCCAGTGCCGCTGCACCATCCTCTGGAGGATCTGCTGCCGCCCCTGCCGGTCAGTGTCTCTTTTTTTCATTTAGACTCGCCCTGAGCCTGTTTACACTTGGAATTAAAGGGATACTACACCCAAAAATCAATACAGTTTTTACTCAATTTAGAGCTGCGCAATATAGAGAATTCTTATTGGGGTTTTATTTATTCATTTATTTTCTCTTAACAAAATTGCGTTTTACTATTATTTCATAAAATAACTCCCCAAGTTTGTTTGGTGGTTGTAACAGCACCAAAGAAAGACCCAAGCATTATCACAAAGTATACTAATGTTTATTTAAAGCCTCTTAAACATACTAAATAGTTGTGATAACAAATTAAGAAAATAACTACAAGAAAATAAAGTTAATTATAAATTTAATTTTAAACAAGGAAAATAACTATTTTAAAAATAGTAATGTTATTTTATTTGAGAAAAAAAAAACATATATCAACATAAATCCCCGCTGAAATAATGTACAAAAATTACCACAAGAACATTTTTGTACTTTTTAGTGACGTGTGCTTTTGGTTCTAATATATACTTTGAAGATACTAATAAAGATAAATTTTAGATAAGTAAAAATGTATTTTATAAAGGCACCATCTCAGCTTTTAAACAGTTTAAGAGTGGGTGATAATGGATGTGTAATATTCCCTTTGAGAGATTTTAATTATTTTTGGAAGGAATAATATCTACTTGAGTCATGCTCTTTGAGAGCTAATATGTGGGTGGTTTGATGCAGACACTTAAATGTCATAATGCTTTTTGATGCGAATGTTGTGTAAATAGCCAGTTATGCCTTATACCACAGGATTAAGAAGCTTAAATGTCTCTAAATGTGCTTTAAGTTTTTGACTCTTCTAAAGCATAAAAATGCTGTGGTATGTTTGCAGATATTTAAGAAACATGCCAAGTGAACATTCTTGTTTATCTGAAAAACACTGCTGAAATCAGATATTCTGCATGCCGGAACGTCTGTCTTTGTTTTGTTTTTTTTACCCACCCAATGCCAGATTAGACAATTATATTACAGCACCCAGGGATACCTTGATGGATAACTGTACATTTCATTCACTCTGTCAGAAAGGCTCTTAAAGAAATGCGACTGCCAGTGGACAGTAGCAGCCTCCGAAATGAGATGCAGATTCAGAGTTTCACTTGAGGTTATTAATTAGCAAATAGTTTAAATATACCGAATGTAAACATTAGGTGAGCAGGTTACATTGTAACCCCGTGTCCTAACAACACGCTACATGATAAGATTTGAAGTGATTTAGCAATTGGGCTGTTTGCACCCGACGAAACGTGACAGCAATGTAAATACAGCCATTCAGAAGCACAGAATAGTGCACTCTCTACAAGTGAGAAGGTTTATAATTGATACATATTAAACCTCTTTAACATTATTAAATGTAGATGCTGAATCACTGATATGAGTCGCAGCTCTAAAGTTCAATTTTAAACATGTTTATTTTATTTTCAAGATCTGAGGTGAACTATCTGCTGCTGCTTTCAGTAGTATGGCAATAAATACCATGTAAAATGGCATTTAAACTCACATTATTAGCAATAAACACTGAATAAAGCACATTAGGTGTACCTGAGGTGATCATTGTCAAGTTTCTGTTGTTCAGCTGCAAGACATAGAAGCCATTTTTAATATTTTAGATATTACTTGTATCGCATGTCGTTGCTTTTATTTACAACACGACTTAAATCAGCCTTTCAGCTTGATAGTCAGACTCGCTCCTGTTTGTCCTCAATCTGGCAACCTGCGCTTGCGTGTTTTGATTGAGGAATACAATACCTAGTTCAACCACTGGGTGTCAAACTTGCATACTGCACCTTTAAACTAAGTGCTAAATTCTGTGCACTAATATACATGAAAGTGTAAAGCCTTTACAGATAGCCTACAATGAACGTGGAAAGTTGATGCTTATTTAACAATGAATTTATTTACTGTGAATTTTGTCGTATTTTTAACATTGCTGATAATTGAATATTAATTAGATCTCGTTATACTGTTGTCTTGCTGCCAGCCAATTGCTTCATTCTTTCATTGATGGTACACCGCAAACACAAACACAAGCACATGCAGTAAACTCAGATCAATCCATCCAGATATTTTCATCTGATTGTGCTGATTCTTTTGAAAAGTGTATTTTGTGTCGTGTGCTGCCATGGTTTGCTCCAATAATTCTGAGCATTTGTTGGTTTAACCCTTAAAGACCGAGACAGCCGCCCGCGGCTAAAAATAAGTATTGCTCTTAAATGTTTAATAACTTTTGATCCGCTGATCCGATTCATACAATTCAAAGATTGGCATAAAGAAGAGAATCTCAGCTTTCCAGTGCTGTATCACATAACATTCGCGGACTTTCAGAGGCTCCGAAATCAGTGCGGTTACGTCATCAAAATTTGACAACGCTGATTTGACAAAGAAACGCTCGTCACTGTGTCTCTGGACAAACCAGACATGATATATTGATGCATTGTCCCTCCTCCATGCCCAGATTGGTTCAAACTCGCTATATCACAACCAATAAGCATAGGTTTCGCTTTTGTTTGCTGACCAACAAGCTTTTTGAACAACACGGATGAGAGATAGGCATACATTTATGCGCGGCTAAATAAAACGCAAAAAAAATGTTTTGCATGAAATAATTCTCATACTAAGTACTTTTGCATGCACAGCAGCACAGAAACATGACAAAACAGTGACACAGCAAAGACGAACTGCTGCTCTTGCTGTTTTCAAAAGACGCAAATGAAGGTGCAGCTGTTTGTCTGCATTGCAGACAACCATCTCCAAATCCATATCCACAGACAACCATATCCATGCTGGCACATAAAACCTAAGGATGTTCCATATTGAATCTAATTTAGTTATGTAACTGTTTATGGTATAGTAAATATTTATATCTATTTTTTACTGAGGTTTTGCACCATGTATATTTGGACTTTGACACATTATTTATTATTTTCTTATTTTTTTTTATTTGTTCATTGTAAGTGGTGTTGTTTATAGTAACTGAAAATATATTATTTGGAAAAAGTCAAATTTGCTTCACTGTTCTATTATTTTGTAACATATTTTTTTCTGTTTAGTTCATTCCCAGAACTTTTGGGCAAATACATTGTCAGTAAATAAATGCATTTTTTTCCCCCATAGAAAAACGCCTTGGAATAACATTAAAATAAATTGCTATAACTTGCTCAGGGAATTGTGGATGTAGACAAAATTTATTTTGGAAGTATAAAACATCATAGCATGTATTTCTAAAGAAAGAAAAACAAACTTCATAAGGTTTTGTTTGAAATAACTAGAAAATGCCACTTTTTTTAAAAATCGTTTCTGGAAAATTCTGGAATATTTTCTGTCTGTTCATATGTTTTTGGACCAAAAAATATTTTAGACTGGACCTTTAAATGATACAGATTGAAACTTCAGGTTCTCCTGTTTAAAATGATATATGACACTTGAGGCTGACTGCTAAAATAAAAATAAAAACTGCTTTTAAAAAAATAATAATATAGGCCTATTAGGTGCCCACAAAATACCTCTAGGTCTTTAAGGGTTAAAGTGAATGTTGTATTGTTGGTCCTGTAATCATGCAAGTTGTCCCCTTTTTTTTCAACAGCGGAGGAGAAGAAAGAAGAGAAGAAAGAGGAGTCTGAGGAATCCGATGATGACATGGGATTCGGACTCTTTGACTAAACTCTCTCCTCGGGACCAAAATAAAGTTTATTACAAAATGATTTTCGCCTCCTTGGGTCATTTCAGAGATGTTCAAATGAAGGTCATGTCATATTAGTGATGGAAATTTGTACTTTAAGATCTCACACACCAGAGTCACATATTACTGTTATTGTCTAAAATGTGTGAAGGAGCTTTATTAAACTTGTCTTAGTGATTTTTGAAGTTTTTAAAAACGCTGAACTTTAATGTTGCCTCACTTTTTTTTTTCTTCTTCTTCTTTTTTTTTTTTTATATTGGCATTCTGTTCATGATCATCAATAATTTTAGAGCAGGCATGTCCAAGTCACAGTTTAATTGCAACTCTGCTCCAACACACTTACCTGTAGGTTTTAAACAAGCATCAAGGAGATCCGGCGTGTTTATTTATGGTTGGAACTGAACTGCAGAGCTGCGGCCCTCCAGGAACTAACTTTGACATCTGGGTTTTAAAGGATCATTTTTATAAACATCACACGGGTAAAAATTCAGCTACTTTGATACCACATTAGCAGGGTTAGTCATTTTTTAATCGCTGCACTGCATATTTTGAAGGCCCAACATTTGCTTTAAATAATCGCAGAGGCTGTGGATTAAAGAAATTGCCATTCACCAACCACTACTATTGACTTAAACCATTCTTAAAAATATTCTTGTCATTCTTGTTCATGCTTGGTCACTACTAGCTTAGCATATCATCATCGAGTCAGATGTGACCATAAGCATTTAGTAAAAAAAAAAAAAAAGTTTTTTTTCTATTTGAAGCTGAAGGTCTCTAGTAACAGTGTAAGACTGACAAGAAATAAAAGGTTTCTGCTTTCAATGTAACAATGGAATTGTGGTGGTGTTCTTGTCGAGAAAATCTCAAAAAAAAAAAAAAAAAAAGCTAAGCTGGTCGAACAGCCTGGTTTTAGTGGGGTTTTGGTCATTTCCAACCTAGCTGGGAAGTGACCAGCTATGTCCAGTTTAAACCAGGCTGGTCAAATTAGTTTTAGCTGGTCATCTTCAGCTAAACTAGAGACCACGCTGAGCCAAACCCCCTCTAAAATTACGCTGGTCGACCAACCAACAAGTAATGCTTGTTTAAGCTTATAAGGTTTTCCAGCAAGGATAGGTATTGATTTTGTAAACCAGGAAAACTTTTTTTTCATCCAGACGGAAGACTGAATCTCTAATGATTTACTGAAAAACAAAAACTTGGACTGAGGATTAGTGAATTAAACAGCAAATATTCATTTTTGGTGAGCTATTCCTTTAATTTCAGCATCCTCTGTCAGTCAGCCAAGACTTCTAAAGCTTTAATAAAAGTATTGTTCGTTTACACCACAGGTGTCAAACTTAGTTCCAAAAGGGCCGCAGCCCTGCACAGTTTAGTTCCAACCCTAATTAAACACACCTGATCAAACTAATTGAGTCCTTCAGGCTTGTATGAAACCTACAGGTAAGTGTGTTGGAGCAGGGTTGCAACTAAGCTGTGCAGGGCTTTGGACCTCCAGGAATTGAGTTTGACACCCCTGGTTTAGACATAACAGAGTTTCCCGGTTGTAATGATGTAGGCCTACCATGAACACATTAGTAATTGTGATGTTTCCTGTGTTGAACGTCCATTTTAGTGAAGTCAGAAGCTCTAGACTAGAGTCAGACTTCACTTTTTTTAACTGGGTTCCAAGTGGATACAAGAAGACAGCTATACTGAAGATTTTATATTAGAAACTACGGAGAAAATTGTCAAATTCTGCTTGTAGTGCATCCGAATCAAACAATTTATCAGCTTCTGAATCCCATTGGGAAACATTTATAAAACTGATGCTTCTAGGATGAACAATATGTGTATTCAAGACGAAACTAGCTGAATGACTTGTTGACTAGATTGTGAATACTTCTAGTTTTGCTTTTATACTTTTTTTTTTTTGCTTTTATACTTTTTTATCAACTTTTTCTGTTGGTTGTACTCCCAGATATTAAAAACAGTGGGAATTCCAGATGCCTGCACCAGAACGCCGCCTACGCTTGCCAACCTTATCATTCAATTGGATGCAATAGAAATATACATATAGCTCCCTCCAGCAACAAACGAGCAAGAGTCTTTGGTTTCTACTGACTGGTTTATTTTCATAGCAAGTCTTCAGTTCTCAACATAGAGCAAACCACAAGACATCAGGGGTGTACCAGACGTAAGAACTAAAAAACATACAACAATGAATTACAACAGTGCATTTCCATATCAAATTAATCCAAATCACCACATTAAGGTCACACATAACACTGGATCACATAATCTTAACTAATACAATTTAACTTTATAAATAGCACCGCTCATAAACAAACAGTTAAATGCACACACCAAACAAACAGCAACAACAACACCACACTTCAAATCAAACAAACCCAACAAATCATACAAAACAAACATACCTCATTGGCTGGTTACGGAAGGGAGAAACTCAAGAAAAGCATAAGCATTCCTTAGCTTGTTGAATGCTTGGAAGTGAATGCATTGGTCTCTCTACTCACAGTGGTGCATCATTTTTATAGTTCCCCCTGAAATTAGCTCCGCCTTAATTAGTTCCTAGGTGAACTGGCATAAGATCTTAAACACACATGACATCTGCTACACTCCCACCAAATCACTTGTGATTTTTTCCTTTTTTATAAATCACACTTAAACACAATTATGAAAATTAATGCAACCCATGGAGTGATAGTGTGAAATCAAGCAGTCTTCAATCAGCTTCAAGAAGAATGACTACCTTCTGTATTGGACGCTCAAGGTAACTTGGTTTAGACAATCGCTTACCCTTTCCATCAAGCGAAGAGTCACTCATTAACAACTTGACTTGTCTCACTTTGCCATCCTTTCCTTGGTACACGTCTACCACCTTTGCCAATTTCCACTTGTTACGTGGTGAAACATCATCTTTAAGGATTACTATGTCATTCACTTTAACATTCCTGCGATTCTTATTCCATTTCTGTCTTTGCTGAAGATTTAGAAGATACTCTTTTCTCCAGCGCGACCAGAAGTTGTTGACTAAATACTGCACTTTGCGCCATCGTTTACGGAGATAAAGATCTTCTTTGACAAACTCTCCAGGTGGTGGTTCCACAATCATAGACTTCATTGTCAAGATGTGATTTGGGGTAAGAGGTTCTGGACCTAGAGGGTCATTCAAATGCTCAACAGTCAAAGGCCTGCTATTCACAATAGCCATAACCTCATACAACAGAGTTCGCAGGGAAGTACTGTCAAGTGCCCCAGGACATTGGTCAAGAACAGAAGTCAAAACATTTCTTACGGTACGGATCTGTCTTTCCCAGACACCTCCCATATGACTTGCTGATGGAATGTTCATGATCAACTCGCAGCCAAGTTTCTTTATCTGCTCTTGATCCATTGTTTTCAATGTGCTCATAAATTCTCTGCTTGCCCCCACAAAGTTCGTACCCTGATCACATCGAATTTGGCGAACTGTTCCACGAATGGCTATAAAGGAGCGGAGAGCATTAATAAATGCATCAGTAGACAGAGCATCAAGCATTTCAATGTGTATGGCTCTGGAACACATACAAGTCAACAATAACCCATAGCGTTTGAGTTGCCTTCTACCATCGGTAACATAAAAAGGTCCAAAACAATCCATTCCACACAATAGAAAAGGTGGAGTTGGCTGCACACGATCTTCAGGAAGATCAGCCATTTTCTGTTCTTCTACACACCTTCTAAATTTCCTACATTTCAGGCATTTGTATATGTGAGAAGAAACAGCACTACTGCATCCAAGAATCCATATACCATTGGACCGAAGTTCATTCACGGTCATTCCTCGCCCTTGATGTTGTACTCGTTCGTGATAATGTTTGATTAGTAATGCTGAGAAATGATTTTTCCTTGGAAGAATGGCAGGATATTTTACGTCTAAATGAAGAGTTGCATTTGCCAAGCGACCTCCAACTCGCAGTATGCCTTGATTATCCAGGAAAGGACTTAACTTGTACAATTGGCTTTTGGTTTGAGCATCAGATGTAAATGCTAGTTGTTTCTTGAGACTCGTCATTTCATGGGAAAAGGTTGCTTCTTGAACTAACCGAATGATAAAGAGCTCAGCATCTTTCCTTTGCTCCAAAGTAGTAGGTTCAAAAGCTTTGGATTCAAAACCTTTAGCTTCTCTTACATACCGTTTAAGTCTGGCAATGGCCTTCACCATCCTTGCCCAGTCCGAGAATTGGAGAAGACGTTCTAACAATGATTTTTCTTTATTTGCTTGGATATTGAAAACTTGAACCTTTCGAAGCTCTGGATCATTACTTGTGATCACATCTCCCACCTTAACTTCTTCACTGGGAAGATCTTTCTGCCACAAGAATTTTGGTCCCTTGAGCCAACTCGACGCCACTAGTTGTTCAACCATCAAACCTCTAGAAGCAGAATCTGCAGGATTGTCTTCAGTGCCTACATATTTCCATTGATTCGATTCAGTACTCAACTTGATACGTTGAACACGATTAGCTACAAAAACTTGAAATCTCCTAGCATCATTGTTGATGTATCCCAGAACTACCTTAGAATCAATCCAGAAACATTCCTGTAAATCCTTAATGTCCAATTCTTTCTTCAGCATATCACTGACCCGTACAGCGACCACTGCAGCTGAAAGTTCTAGTCTTGGAATAGTAGTTATTTTTGTTGGTGCAACTCGTGACTTTCCCATGACGAAAGAGCAATGAACCTCACCTGATGCACTGACTGTTCGAAGATAGGAGCATTCCCCATATCCTGAGATGCTAGCATCAGAGAAATGATGGAGTTCAAAACGAATGGCTTCGTTACTTATCTGTGGAACATAACATCGTGGGATCTTCACATCAGCTAAATTTGGCAGATCTAAAAGCCAACGTTCCCATTGAGATTGCAACTCTTCAGGCAATGAATCGTCCCAACTAGCCTTGTTGTAGCACAGCTGTTGTAGGATCTTCTTGCCCACCAAAATGAATGGTGCCATAAATCCAAGTGGATCAAACACAGATACTATCGTTGACAACACTCCTCTGCGAGTAAATGGATGTTCCTTTACAATGACTCTAAACTGGAATTCATCAGATGCAATTGACCATTGAACACCAAGTGCTCTCTCCACATACATCTCACCCAGATCCAGATCCAAATCCTTTACTCCTTTAGCAAGATCCTCTTGAGGAATTGAAGCGATAACTTTCTTACTGTTGGAAATAAACTTGTGAAGTCGAAGTTTCCCAGTGCTACAGAGTTTCTTAGCTTCAGTCACAAGAGCAATTGCTTCAGCTTCAGTTGGCACACTTACTAATCCATCATCAACGTAAAAGTTCCTTTGGATGAACCTGATAACATCTTCATTGAACATTCCTTTTCCTTCAGCAGCAAGATGTTTAAGACCATAATTTGCACAACCTGGGGAAGAAGCTGCACCAAATAAATGAACTTTCATTTTATACACTGAGGGTTGAGCTTCCAAATTGCCGTTGTCCCACCATAAGAATCGAAGATAATCTCGGTCCTCTGCTTTGACATGAAACTGATGAAACATGCGTTCTATGTCACACATAATGGCAACTGGATTTTTCCTGAAACGACACAAGACACCCACTAGAGTATTTGTCAGCTCTGGGCCAGTCAAAAGATGGTCATTTAAAGAAGTTCCTTGAAACCTTGCAGAACAATCAAAAACAACTCTAATTTTTCCAGGCTTTTTTGGATGATACACTCCATGATGAGGAATGTACCATGCTGAACATTTCTCAGCTTCTTCAGGTGGAACCTTCTCAGCATCTCCACAGGCAATGATTTCATTCATGAAAGCAGTATAATCACTGTAATACTGCATATCCTTCTTAAATCTTCTTGCCAAACATTTGAGACGATATACTGCACAGACTTTATTGTTTGGCAAGTTAGGCCTGTCACCTTTAAATGGTAGTGGCATCTCATAATGTCCAGCCTTATTTAATGATGTACCTGCTTTCATTTTCCCTAGGAATCGAAGATCCTCTTGAGACATACAGCAATCCTCAGATTCTTGCTCACAAAAATCAGATTCAAACACCCTGATGACATCTATTGGAGAAACCACTTCTTTGATTTGTGTTCGACAGACATAGTGCACCTTCGTTTTGAGATTGACAGAAGCAGGTATACTTGGCATTACTTGCCTCACAATAATCTGATGACTTGTTCCATAAATATCGCCAGAGTCAACACATGGATTACCATGACCAATTACACTCCATCCCAAATCGGTCCTCTGTGCAAAAGGTTGATTTCCTTCACCAGCCACTACCTCTCGTGGAAGAAGAGCCTGTGGACAGTTGTATCCAATTAATAAGCCAACATCACAACCTTGTCGAGGAGCAAGGACATCTGCAATATGTTCAAGATGAGGCCATACTCTTGCTGTTTGTGGTGTAGGAATGTGATCTTTGCTGGCAGGAACAAACTCTCTTGAATAGGTTGTTGGCAGAGGAATCCTAGTTTTCGAATAAAATCCTCTAACTTGAAGACCCTTCATTTTAAAACAAGGAACGACTGTAATCTTTGAAGCCATAGTTGCAAGTTTCAATTGAACTGCTTCCTTCTTAACATTCAGTGCATGTGTAGTCTCTTCAAGAATAAAGGTTGTATCACTTTGTGTATCAAGGAGAGCATATACTAGAACCTCTTTCTCTGGTTCAGATGTTGTAGACACCCATACAGGTATAATAGAAGAAGTGCAGGTATTATTAATTTCTTGCATTACCTGGTTCGAAGTTGCCTCATTTAGAACTCTTGTGTGTCTATGCTGATAAGGATCTGTACTCTTCTTAAAGCTTTCAGTCACCCCATGATTTCCAACACTCCTTGAACGATCTTCATGAAGACAGGTAGGATGGTTTTTTGCACAAATGTCACAGACACTTCTGTTTTGACAAATCCTTGATTGATGTCCAGGCTTCAAACATCCAAAGCATAACATCTTCTTATAGACAAACTTGTGTCGTTCAACAACTGTCTTCTCCATGAACTTATGACATTTATGAAGACTATGATCATTTTTTTGACAAAAAACACAACTCACCAAGACGAGGTTGTCTCCACCAGAATTAGTCGCCAACACCTTTCCCACAGAGCTTCGAGTCTTCAACGTCCTTGTTCCTTCTTTATCGCTTGATTTCAGAGCATAAAGTGATGTTATAGGATTGCACACAATCTTGGCTTCCTTTGTAAGGAACTTAACAAATTGGCTGAAACTTGGAAATGTTTTAGTATTTTCTTCAGTTTCCATCACCTCTCTATTCCATCTTGAAGTTAACCAATCAGGCAGCTTGGCAAGAATTTTTTGGTTCTCATTACAATCATTTAACACTTCAAGTTCTTTAATTTGAGGAATGGCAGCCTCACAACTACGAAGGAAATCTACAAACTCTTGTAGTTCCAAACTTTCCTTGGGACCAATCTTTGGCCAAGCATAAAGCTTCTCTCGAAATGATTTGGCTATAAGAAATGGATTTCCATATCTTTCTTCCAAAATCTTCCAAGCTGAACAATAAGCCGAATCTGTTCCAAGAAGAAAATGGCCTTCAAGAGCCTTTTTGACAAAATCTCCTACATACCTCCGTAGATAGAAAATCTTCTCCACTGCAGGAATGGATTTCTTCTCTATTAACATTTAAAAGGACGTTTTCCAATCATTGAACTTAAGTGGATCCCCATTAAAAACCATTGGTTCTGGCACAGGAAGTCGATTGACTCTCATAGATTCAGTCAAAGCCTTGACAAGAGAAGTATTATCTATTTGTGGAGTTGTCACTGTTGGCTGTAAAGTGACATTTTTTGTTGACAAATTATCAGGTCTGTGGTGTCTTTTATCCACATGGATTTCTTTAAATTCACAGTCATGAGACAAGTCACTCAAAAGTTCATCATCTTCTGAAACTTCACTCTGTTCATATATCTGCATACGTGCTTTAGCTGCATTTAACTTCTTAACTGTCTCCAAACGTTCCAGTTCGCGGCGTTTATCTTCTAATAACTTACGTCTAGCTGCATTTTCCACCTCATGCTGAGCTTTCACCTTAGCCTCTTCTTCACGGCGCTTCAAATCATCAGCTTCTTGTTCAGCTATACGCTTCTTATCTTCAGCTTCAAGCTTCTGAAGTTCCTTAAACTGACGATCCTGTTCCTTTAAGACTTCTAAAGTGGCTTCATTAGCAGCAACCTCAGCAGCAGCTTCTTGTTTTTTGGCAGCAGATAAACTTGAAAACTTAGAAGATCTTGACTTACTTTGAGACGATGTAGATGTTCTAGAAATCCTTGTGCCCACACTGACCTCTTCAGATAACTCAATGTCACTCCATCCAGACTCCATTTCCTTATTCCCTTCGAAATAATGCTTCACCAAAACCTCCATTTTCTTTGTGACTGCTTCACAATGGTCTACTCGGCGGCGTGTATCATGGTCAGGAATACTCAAATGGCGTAGATCTTCATACCCAGTGCCTACAACTGCAAAAGCCTTTGTCATTCTTACCATAACATCTTGTAATGATTCAATTGAAGAAGACTCAGATAATAACCACTTTACTTCTTTGACAAGAGATTTCCATTTATCATAACTGACCTTGAATCTCTGTTCATACCTTTCCAACTTCTCTTCTTGCAACTTCTGACCCTTTTCAGTCAGCTTACGAGTCCTCTTTCCTCTTCGTAGCTCAGTCTCCACAGCATCAGAAGTTTCCGTTGCCACCTTACTTCTCACTGAGGGCTGAGTTGCAAGTTGCTGATTCACTCTATCATCCATGGGCCGCTCACCTAAATCTGACATTGTTTAAATTTCTCCTTTATCACTTCTAAAATCCTTTTCTTTATTATTTATTCCTTAAAGTTAAGACCATAAATCATGCCTTAATCTAATTAAACGCTGAAAGTGAAATTTACCCTTATTTCACAGCAATAGAAACAGGCAGTTAAACAGTACTTAATTTACATACAAGTCAATAATAAACCACCAACATTTTGAAAGGAACATAACAATATTAAACACTAAACAATACTTAAAGTCTTTGCAGCCATTAACCACAGTTAGGTACCTTTAATCACACTTAACTGCACCACTCTTACTGCTGGTCTTGACTTGTGCTGCTCTTCAAGTTATGCTTGCGTCTCCATATTACACCGGCAATATCCTTTCCTTCTGAAATTGCTGAACCATGTATAATTTCACTTCGTTGCTTTGCACAACAGAATACTTGAGTTCATTGGTTAAATTGTCCTGCTTCTTCTTTCATACTCGCAATGAGCCTTGAGTTCTTACTATAGCTCCCTCCAGCAACAAACGAGCAAGAGTCTTTGGTTTCTACTGACTGGTTTATTTTCATAGCAAGTCTTCAGTTCTCAACATAGAGCAAACCACAAGACATCAGGGGTGTACCAGACGTAAGAACTAAAAAACATACAACAATGAATTACAACAGTGCATTTCCATATCAAATTAATCCAAATCACCACATTAAGGTCACACATAACACTGGATCACATAATCTTAACTAATACAATTTAACTTTATAAATAGCACCGCTCATAAACAAACAGTTAAATGCACACACCAAACAAACAGCAACAACAACACCACACTTCAAATCAAACAAACCCAACAAATCATACAAAACAAACAAAATTAGCTCCTGAAATTAGCTCCGCCTTAATTAGTTCCTAGGTGAACTGGCATAAGATCTTAAACACACATGACATCTGCTACACTCCCACCAAATCACTTGTGATTTTTTCCTTTTTTATAAATCACACTTAAACACAATTATGAAAATTAATGCAACCCATGGAGTGATAGTGTGAAATCAAGCAGTCTTCAATCAGCTTCAAGAAGAATGACTACCTTCTGTATTGGACGCTCAAGGTAACTTGGTTTAGACAATCGCTTACCCTTTCCATCAAGCGAAGAGTCACTCATTAACAACTTGACTTGTCTCACTTTGCCATCCTTTCCTTGGTACACGTCTACCACCTTTGCCAATTTCCACTTGTTACGTGGTGAAACATCATCTTTAAGGATTACTATGTCATTCACTTTAACATTCCTGCGATTCTTATTCCATTTCTGTCTTTGCTGAAGATTTAGAAGATACTCTTTTCTCCAGCGCGACCAGAAGTTGTTGACTAAATACTGCACTTTGCGCCATCGTTTACGGAGATAAAGATCTTCTTTGACAAACTCTCCAGGTGGTGGTTCCACAATCATAGACTTCATTGTCAAGATGTGATTTGGGGTAAGAGGTTCTGGACCTAGAGGGTCATTCAAATGCTCAACAGTCAAAGGCCTGCTATTCACAATAGCCATAACCTCATACAACAGAGTTCGCAGGGAAGTACTGTCAAGTGCCCCAGGACATTGGTCAAGAACAGAAGTCAAAACATTTCTTACGGTACGGATCTGTCTTTCCCAGACACCTCCCATATGACTTGCTGATGGAATGTTCATGATCAACTCGCAGCCAAGTTTCTTTATCTGCTCTTGATCCATTGTTTTCAATGTGCTCATAAATTCTCTGCTTGCCCCCACAAAGTTCGTACCCTGATCACATCGAATTTGGCGAACTGTTCCACGAATGGCTATAAAGGAGCGGAGAGCATTAATAAATGCATCAGTAGACAGAGCATCAAGCATTTCAATGTGTATGGCTCTGGAACACATACAAGTCAACAATAACCCATAGCGTTTGAGTTGCCTTCTACCATCGGTAACATAAAAAGGTCCAAAACAATCCATTCCACACAATAGAAAAGGTGGAGTTGGCTGCACACGATCTTCAGGAAGATCAGCCATTTTCTGTTCTTCTACACACCTTCTAAATTTCCTACATTTCAGGCATTTGTATATGTGAGAAGAAACAGCACTACTGCATCCAAGAATCCATATACCATTGGACCGAAGTTCATTCACGGTCATTCCTCGCCCTTGATGTTGTACTCGTTCGTGATAATGTTTGATTAGTAATGCTGAGAAATGATTTTTCCTTGGAAGAATGGCAGGATATTTTACGTCTAAATGAAGAGTTGCATTTGCCAAGCGACCTCCAACTCGCAGTATGCCTTGATTATCCAGGAAAGGACTTAACTTGTACAATTGGCTTTTGGTTTGAGCATCAGATGTAAATGCTAGTTGTTTCTTGAGACTCGTCATTTCATGGGAAAAGGTTGCTTCTTGAACTAACCGAATGATAAAGAGCTCAGCATCTTTCCTTTGCTCCAAAGTAGTAGGTTCAAAAGCTTTGGATTCAAAACCTTTAGCTTCTCTTACATACCGTTTAAGTCTGGCAATGGCCTTCACCATCCTTGCCCAGTCCGAGAATTGGAGAAGACGTTCTAACAATGATTTTTCTTTATTTGCTTGGATATTGAAAACTTGAACCTTTCGAAGCTCTGGATCATTACTTGTGATCACATCTCCCACCTTAACTTCTTCACTGGGAAGATCTTTCTGCCACAAGAATTTTGGTCCCTTGAGCCAACTCGACGCCACTAGTTGTTCAACCATCAAACCTCTAGAAGCAGAATCTGCAGGATTGTCTTCAGTGCCTACATATTTCCATTGATTCGATTCAGTACTCAACTTGATACGTTGAACACGATTAGCTACAAAAACTTGAAATCTCCTAGCATCATTGTTGATGTATCCCAGAACTACCTTAGAATCAATCCAGAAACATTCCTGTAAATCCTTAATGTCCAATTCTTTCTTCAGCATATCACTGACCCGTACAGCGACCACTGCAGCTGAAAGTTCTAGTCTTGGAATAGTAGTTATTTTTGTTGGTGCAACTCGTGACTTTCCCATGACGAAAGAGCAATGAACCTCACCTGATGCACTGACTGTTCGAAGATAGGAGCATTCCCCATATCCTGAGATGCTAGCATCAGAGAAATGATGGAGTTCAAAACGAATGGCTTCGTTACTTATCTGTGGAACATAACATCGTGGGATCTTCACATCAGCTAAATTTGGCAGATCTAAAAGCCAACGTTCCCATTGAGATTGCAACTCTTCAGGCAATGAATCGTCCCAACTAGCCTTGTTGTAGCACAGCTGTTGTAGGATCTTCTTGCCCACCAAAATGAATGGTGCCATAAATCCAAGTGGATCAAACACAGATGCTATCGTTGACAACACTCCTCTGCGAGTAAATGGATGTTCCTTTACAATGACTCTAAACTGGAATTCATCAGATGCAATTGACCATTGAACACCAAGTGCTCTCTCCACATACATCTCACCCAGATCCAGATCCAAATCCTTTACTCCTTTAGCAAGATCCTCTTGAGGAATTGAAGCGATAACTTTCTTACTGTTGGAAATAAACTTGTGAAGTCGAAGTTTCCCAGTGCTACAGAGTTTCTTAGCTTCAGTCACAAGAGCAATTGCTTCAGCTTCAGTTGGCACACTTACTAATCCATCATCAACGTAAAAGTTCCTTTGGATGAACCTGATAACATCTTCATTGAACATTCCTTTTCCTTCAGCAGCAAGATGTTTAAGACCATAATTTGCACAACCTGGGGAAGAAGCTGCACCAAATAAATGAACTTTCATTTTATACACTGAGGGTTGAGCTTCCAAATTGCCGTTGTCCCACCATAAGAATCGAAGATAATCTCGGTCCTCTGCTTTGACATGAAACTGATGAAACATGCGTTCTATGTCACACATAATGGCAACTGGATTTTTCCTGAAACGACACAAGACACCCACTAGAGTATTTGTCAGCTCTGGGCCAGTCAAAAGATGGTCATTTAAAGAAGTTCCTTGAAACCTTGCAGAACAATCAAAAACAACTCTAATTTTTCCAGGCTTTTTTGGATGATACACTCCATGATGAGGAATGTACCATGCTGAACATTTCTCAGCTTCTTCAGGTGGAACCTTCTCAGCATCTCCACAGGCAATGATTTCATTCATGAAAGCAGTATAATCACTGTAATACTGCATATCCTTCTTAAATCTTCTTGCCAAACATTTGAGACGATATACTGCACAGACTTTATTGTTTGGCAAGTTAGGCCTGTCACCTTTAAATGGTAGTGGCATCTCATAATGTCCAGCCTTATTTAATGATGTACCTGCTTTCATTTTCCCTAGGAATCGAAGATCCTCTTGAGACATACAGCAATCCTCAGATTCTTGCTCACAAAAATCAGATTCAAACACCCTGATGACATCTATTGGAGAAACCACTTCTTTGATTTGTGTTCGACAGACATAGTGCACCTTCGTTTTGAGATTGACAGAAGCAGGTATACTTGGCATTACTTGCCTCACAATAATCTGATGACTTGTTCCATAAATATCGCCAGAGTCAACACATGGATTACCATGACCAATTACACTCCATCCCAAATCGGTCCTCTGTGCAAAAGGTTGATTTCCTTCACCAGCCACTACCTCTCGTGGAAGAAGAGCCTGTGGACAGTTGTATCCAATTAATAAGCCAACATCACAACCTTGTCGAGGAGCAAGGACATCTGCAATATGTTCAAGATGAGGCCAGACTCTTGCTCGTTTGTTGCTGGAGGGAGCTACAATACATATATATTTTGATATTATACCAATATTATTTAACATGAGACGGCTTCACCCTGGAATTACAGGCTATACAGTAGCTATTCAACATTTTAGGTGGATCAACAAGGTTGTTCAAAATTGTCCTAAGACAAGAATGGGTGTTGTTCAGTAGTTTTAGGACAACTTTATTTATTTATTTTTTATCTTTAAATGTTGTTGACTAATGTATTAACACATCTAAGCCATAGCGACCCCTGCTGACAATTCAATATAGCTAAACCCTCACAGAGTAACAGTTTTAATGGTTATAATGGAAACTGTAATGCTTCCTGTGGGTCTCAAATGGCAACTTGCTGTCTTCCATTGGTGGCCTGTTAAAAGGGTTTAATCCTAATGGAGTAATTCCCCAAAACCCACATTAAAATGTGCTGTTTTTATTGGTTAACATTTGATGGTTTGCAATGCCTTAATGGTATTTGCTGTGGAATCTATATGAATGTCTGTGATGGTTTCTACACTGTCGGCCTATATATTTTAATCTAACAGGAGCATATGCACATTAAAAACACGTCAAATGCCACATGTGCTGGTGCAGGACAGCATTAAACACACATAGGCCTATATTAACAACAAGTCACAGAGTATTTATTAAACTTTAACATTTTTCATCAAACACTCATTATTGGTTACAAAATACAATGTAATAAATCATGTAACTTCCATTGTAGGAAAAACAAATAGAGGTGAATGGTTACAGGTTTTCAGCATTCTTCAAGATATCTTCTTTTGTGCTTAACAGAAGAAAGAAAACTTGTTAAGGTGTGAAACAAGTAGATTGAGTTGCCTAAATTCTAAAATCATTTTTAGTTTTGGGGAAACAATTAAAATTTGATTTAAAACCATAAATCTACCCCTTAAATCAGGGATTCTGTGGTTCCTAAAAGGTCGTGATTAACTCTTCCACAAAGTGTCTGATGTTTAAATCGTTTAAGTTGAGAAGCAAAATGAAGAAACACACGTCTTGGTTTAAGCATAGTTTTGACTTGTTTTGATCTGAAAACTTTTAGTATGTAAATTTGCTTTCAAATAATCTTAGAATCTCTAAACATTTGCACTAAAAAGCAAGACAAAAAATTTTGTTAAACAAAATAATAACAGTGTATTCCCAGAGATGGGTTGCGGCTGGAAGGGCATCTGCTGCGTAAAAAAATTTGCTGGATAAGTTAGCAGTTCATTCCGCTGTGGCGACCCCGGATTAATATAGGGACTAAGCCGACAAGAAAATGAATGAATGAATAAATAAGTGTATTTAAAAAGCAGTGCTATTCAAACCATAACCTTGTTTATTTCATTTTTGTAAAAGGAAATCAAAAATGGACAGTTTGAATGTCCATTCATGAATGCCCAAACAAAATATTATGATACTATATATTTATATGTTGAGAACATTGTGCTCACTTCAAATAATCAATAAAATGCGAAATATTTGGCTATAAATAGTCCTATATATATATATATATTGATGACGATGTCCAAGAAGACGTTAATAACATTAACATCCGTAACCATGGTTCGTCTATAGATCAGGGGTGGGCAAACTCGGTCCTGGAGGGCCGGTGTGCACAGTTTAGCTCTACTTCTAATAAAACACACCTGCTTATAGTTTCTAGTGATCTTGAAGACACCGATTAGCTTGTTCAGGTGTGTTTGATTAGTGTTGGAGCTAAACTGTGCAGTACACTGGCCCTCCATGACCGAGTTTGCCCACCCCTGCTGGCCTAGATCGTGTGTGCCTGAGACGTGAATTGGTCTGCGGGTCTCCAGCTGGATATCATTCATCTACGGATATTATTGTGGAGGACAGTTGCTCGTGTGACCGGAAGGAGGCGCTCCGACATAAACAGTTGGTGAGTGAGTGACGTGAATAAAAACAGACACGAAGTTTTACACAAATTTCGACATTTTTTGACTGACATTTTGATTATATTTTATTATCCCACGAGTTCTCATCATTATATAACACCAAAGTATTGAACTACAGCAAAACTACCCAGAGAGATGAGGTTAACGTTAGTCGTGAGGTGAGTTGTTTATTTCTATTATCCCACAGGTAAAGTTAGCGTTACATATAAAATAAGTTACAAATATAATTGCCTATATCCATAGCTTTTGTGACATACGCAAGAAAAGAGTTTCCTAAATAAAATACAATTGATAAAACGTTTGTTTCACATCTATATAAAGTTTAATAAATTAAAGTAACGTTAACATAAAAGATTACATTTTGATTTTGTAAATTTCCTTAATGGCAGCAATCAAGAAAAAATACTAGACTAAGGTTGTATTCTTTAATGATAAGACTTTTAAAAGACATTATATGGACCACATCATATCACCGTAACTTCAATATTAAAAATCAAACAAATATGTGAAAGATGTATTATTTGCATAAAGATTTAAAGAAAAAAAAAAACATTGAAAAACATAAGAAAAACAAAAACACGTGACTTATGTTGTTTTCTTTATTAAGACTTAAAAACATTAAATTCACCAAAATAACACCACTTTAACTTCAATATAACATATTAAGAATTAAACAAATATGTCAAAGAAAGGTGTACAGTAATATTTGCATACATGGAGATTTGAAGAAAATAACCATCAATATATAAAGTGAGTGAAATGGCTTAATATTTGTCATGCAAACTGTACTACTTTAGTTGATGATTTAGTCTTCTGATGGTCATCTTTTCAGTACTTTATGGGCAGGCCTTTAGGTCTGTATTTGTTGGGGTCTCCGCCGTTTCGGCCCCAGAGATTGGCCTCCTGATCGGCTGCAGCATCTGAATTGCCTCGGCGAATGAGACCTTGCAGAGCCTCCCGTCCATCACTGAACACATCACAACAAGGTTTGACAATGATTTCCTACAATATTGTGCAACGATTCATCAAATATATTTAAAACGGCTTAATAAAGGGCGACACGGTGGTGCAGTAAGTAGTGCTGTCGCCTCACAGCAAGAAGGTCGCTGGTTTGAGCCTCGGCTGGGTCAGTTGGCCTTTCTGCGTGGAGTTTGCATGTTCTCCCTGTGTTTGTGTGGGTTTCCTCCAGGTACTCCGGTATATTTAAGTTCCTCAAAATAGCAACACGCCAGCAATGTGCTTCAACACGCCTCCTTTTTTAGACCAAAACGCCTATGGGCGCACATATGAGCGCAAATGCATTTGCTATTTAAACAGCGTGGTGCAAAACATCAAAACGACTCTTGCGCCGAGCTGAAACTAGCAAACAACAATTGCATCGAGCAATGCACCGCATTGCGCCGGGTGTATGATAGGACCCCTGATCTCACTTCTGTCTGGCTCCAGAATAATATTTTTTTTTTTGCTAAAATGTAACGTTTTGCTAGCTGGGTCAGTTGGCGTTTCTGTGTGGAGTTTGTATGTTCTCCCTGTGTTGGTGTGGGTTTCCTCCAGGTGCTTCGGTTTCCCCCACAAGTCCAAAAACATGCGGTATAGATGAATTGGGTTAGCTTAATTGACCGTAGTGTATGTGTGTGAATAAGGCCCCGTTTACACTAGTGCGTTTTAGTTTTAAAACAGCGTTTTAGATCAAAAACGATCCACACTAGGGTTTCACCTAGCGTCTCTGAACATATCTCCGTCCACACTACGCCACCAAAAACGTATATCACGTGACTATTTGCGCACTCTGGGCATGCGCATTCTAGTATAAACAGAAAGCATGTGTCTCGCTCGGCATTTGGGTATTGTTTGTCAACAAACGCAGGTTGTACATTAAACACGAAGGCAAAGAAAGCAAGAGAGGTATTTTTGTGGACAGACGACGAGGTTGAGTTGTTACTAAACGTAACAAATGAATAACTGCACAATGGCGCCTAAAACAGACAATAGTGCTAACAACGCTCCCATTTCTGTGTCCATGTTGTTGTTTACAGTACTGTCTTCCGGTGTTATAGTCGTGTGATAGGGGCTTGACGAATAAGGGAAGGATACGCAATGACACAAAAGCCCCAATCAGGTAGCGAATCGCAGCAGTCCCGCCTCCGTTTTCCGATGTCTCTGTTTTTCCTCACTGAAACGGAGCAGCAGCGTTTTTGAATGAAAACGGCCTCTCCAGCGCTTTCAAAACGCTCGGTTTTCGGCGCTCGAGAACTCCGGCGTAGTGTGGACGGATGGCGTAACCATAGCAAAACTTGTGCGTTTTAAAACGAAAACGCATTAGTGTAAACAGGGCCTAAGATTGTATGGATGTTTCCCAAGACTGGGTTGCAGCTGGAAGGGCATCCACTGCGTAAAACATATGCTGGGACTAAAGGGACTAAGCCGAAAAGAAAATGAATCAATGAATAAAAATTCTTGGTCTGAGGAATATAGTTGTCGGGTTTAATCAAACATTACCAACCTGATAACTTTAGCTGCCCAATAGCCCCCAGGACCCCGCTGTGCAGCTTCATAGTTCCCACGTGCATGGAAATACTTGTCCGAGTTCTTCCAATTGGCCTCTTTCATATGCTGGTAGGCACGCCACATGTCCTTTGTACCTTCAAAAATAGAGTAAAAAAGTTAGTTAAAGGGATAGTTCACCCAAAAAGGAAAAATTCTGCCATCATCATAATACTCACTCACTCTTGACTTGTTTAAAACTTTTATGATTTTGACAATAAAAGTGCTTAATTTTGAATATATTTTTTTTCTAAAATCGAGACATTAATCTTTTACTTGTCTATAAAATTAGTCGTGATAAAATTTTATTTTACTGTAAAACTACAGTAGTAAGACTGTGTGCGTGTGTGTGTGTGTGATATGTTATGCATTACTTTGACGTTTGTCCATAAAAGTGTCATGCAGCACATGTTTTTTTCTGTTTGGTTTATGCACAAAGCACTCAGTCAAAAACAAAACCTTTATAAAATTAGTTCTATGAAATTTAAATAAAACATTTAAAATTAATTTCAGGGCATCATGGTGGCACAGTTAATAGCCTGATCACCTCACAGCAGGAAGGTTGCTGGTTCTAGCCCTGGCTGGTTCAGTTAGCATTTCTGTGTGGAGTTTGAATGTTCTCCCCATGTTGGCGTGGGTTTCCTCCACTTGCTCCGGTTTCCCCCACAAGTCCCAAGACATGCACTATAGGTGAATTTGAATAAGCTAAATTGGCCGTAGTGTATGTTTGTGAATGCAAGAGTGTATGAGTGTTTCCCAGTGTTAGATTGCAGCCGAAAGGTTATCCGCTGCATAAAACATATGCTGGATAAGTTGGCGGTTCATTCCGCTGTGGCGACCCCAGATTAATAAAGGGTATAAGCCGAAATGAAAATGAATGAATAAAATTAATTTCAGGTTACTTTCATGTTGAGCAAACTTTAATATTTAAGTGAACTCAAATTAACAAATGTATGATTTTTAACTTGATAAGTGCAGTGCAAAATGATATATATCCTACATATGCATCAAGTTAAATAAGCTTAAATATAAAAGTTTTGGGAGACTCTATCAATATATTTAATTAAGGGAACTACACTGTAAAACCCAAAAGTCAACTTTATCAAATGAAATGAGTGTAGTTAACTCAAAATTGACTGAGAGTTAATTCTGCTCACTTGAAAAGAGTTTTGAACTCAGTGTTGAAGGTAATGAGTTAATTAAATACCTCATTACTTCACAGTACTCAAATAGATAGTTTTTTTTTTCAACTCAAATGATTTGTAGCAGTCAGTTTCCACAAACAACTTATTGGGTTTTGCAGTACTCAATTAATTTGAGTTCTCTTCAATTATTGGGGTTATCTTTATAATGGTTATCTTAATTTTTGGGGTTTTATAGTGTAGTTTACGTAATCAAATTCGTTAAATCAACTTATTGGGGCTTTTTAGTGGGACGTTTAATAATCACTCTCATTCTCTCTCATTCAGAAAATTCATTGGTGAGCAAGAAATGCATAAAATGTCTTAAAATCTGCAGATTTAATCTTTAGTCAACTACACTCAAATAAATGACGTTTGCTGTTTGTTTAAACTACTTATTAACACTGTAAAACCCAAAAGTCAACTTTATCAAATAGTGTAGTTAACTTAAAATTGACTGAAAGTTAATTCTACTCATTTGAAAAGAGTTTTGAAAATCACAATACTCATATTGATGTTTTTTTTATATCTCAAGTGGTTTGTAGAAATCGGTTTCCTCAAACAGTTTGAGTTGCTTTAACTTATTGGGTTTTACAGCACTCAGTTGGTTTGAGTTCTCTTCAATTATTGGGTTTTACCGTGCTCAAATTGCTTCATTTACTCAAATGGAGTAAGTTCACATTACTCATTACGATTAGTTTTTGAACTTAAATGGTTTGTTGCAATAGGTTTCTTCAAATGTTTTGAGTTACCTTAATATTTTGGGTTTTACAGTGAAGTAATTTCTTTCATGAACACTATCGGGATTTAATATGGTAATGAATATGTATATGGCAATGTTGATGTATTTGGTCTTGGTGGTATAGATCTGCAACGCTGCTGCTGCTTTGATTATTATGGCAAAGCAAATACCAAGACCTGCTACTCCCAGTATATACACAGACATGCCATCTGAGAATATAACATGCTGCTGCAAACATAATATATATAACTCCTGTAGCAGATTTAAGGTCAGGTGGAGCTGGGGTGGAGGAGGGTCTCTGAAAACGTGACGCAGCTTAACAGCGTAAAATGACATGGAACATTTAAGGTGATGAGGAGCAAGCTTATTGGCTGCTGAGGTGACGAAATCTCCTGTGCCATGTAGTTAATGATGCATAAGCAGATTAGGTGACCTACCAGCCTGTGCAGGCATATAGAGTTTCACGGCAGAAACTTCTTTTGGGGGTTTTTCCGGACAGATTAATTCTTTTATGTTCAATTCACTTAAATTTGTAAAAACTAGAAAATCAGTTAACTTAATTCCTTCTTGTTGTCTCAACACACATCGATTGTGTGAAACCCTGCGTTTTTTTTTTTTTTTTTTTTTTTTTTACAGTGTATGCTTCTATTTAGTTCACTGTAAAAAATTCTGGGTTCTACATAATTCCTTCATGTTGTCCCGACACTTGTTTAAGTTAGCTTCATTGTTTTTACAAATGTAAGTGGATTAAACATAAAACAATTGTGTTGTTTCAACTCATTTTAAATAGACTATATACAGAAATCAGAGAGTGAAATTTAATACCTTTTAAGATCTTTCTTAACACTCTTTCCAGTCATTTTAAGACCTTATTGCCACTTTTAAACCAGAAACACTGGCGAGATTTTCAACTACAGTATATTTACAAAATATTAATGTAACAAAACTAAAACATTGTTCATATTCTGAATAAAAATCTATTAAATCTAGCTAATTCAGCTGGTGGCACCTATGGAACTGCAGATGTAATGGCGTTGCCTTGGTAAACAAAGCAGCATGATGTCAAATCTAGCAGGATTTCATTGGTTTCATAAAATATACAGCATCCTGATATTCCCAGATTTAATTCAGGCAAACTTTAGCAAACAACTATATAATGCATAATCAAAATTGATATAACATTTAATACCTTGCAAAATAGCATTTAAGACTTTTCAATACGTTTTATTCATTAATTCATTCATTCATATTCTTGTCGGCTTAGTCCCTTTATTAATCCGGGGTTGCCACAGCGGAATGAACCGCCAACTTATCCAGCAAGTTTTTACGCAGCGGATGCCCTTCCAGCCACAACCCATCTCTGGAAAACATCCACACACACACTCATACACTCCAATACACTCATAATTTAGCCAACCCAATTCACCTGTACCGCATGTCTTTGGACTGTGGGGGAAACCGGAGCACCCGGAGGAAACCCACGTGAAGGCAGGGAGAACATGCAAACTCCACACCGAAACGCCAACTGAGCCGAGGTTCGAACCAGCGACCTTCTTGCTGTGAGGCGACAGCACTACCTACTGCGCCACTGCCTTGCCTCAATAAGTTTTAAGGGCCTTAAATTTATCCACATTGGTTTATCAACTTTTAATACTTTTTAAGACCCCACGGACACCCTGAATAAGTGGTTTGAACAAGCAGTAAAAGTCAGACTAAAAAAAATTAATAATCAGATTTACTACATTTTTAAGGTAAGTGGTTGCAAACAGTTTATATACTGTTGGCTAATTTTTTAACAAACAAATTTAACTTAGTAATGTTCAACTTAATTTGTTTGTTGCAATTCAGCCCATATAAATAGTTTGTAACCACTTACCGTAAAAAACAAGTGAGTAAATCCAATTAATACCTTTTTCAGTGCAGTTTCTTGAGATTGCATGCACTGTTCCACACAATTGATTTGATAAAAATGCTAAATTAATTTATTAAAAAATTTAAAAAATTGAAGTACATTGAACATAACACTATCAAGTTGTCCCAAATTGTGATATTTCAACTCATTTTAAATATGTAGTTTGAACTAACAACAAACGTAATTTTTTTGAGTGTGCTTGCATGCTATATGGAGATAAACTGGAATAATAACTGACCTCCAGCGGCTTCTCCTGGGAAGCGATACCACTGCGCCTGGGCTTCCACCACCATAAACATCACCAGCACAGCAAGAAGAAGCTTCATGATTTCAGAACTGAACACACACAAACATTACAACAAACAAACATTAATATCACAGCACAGAAATTCTAAAATCTGCAGCTATTGATGAACTCTCTGTAACTTCACTCCCTTGCATACAGAAAGCATCTCTTACCACTCAGGATTCGCTCAGTTCATGTCTTCATCCAGGCTGAGATATTTATAAGGCTTGGATTGGGCTGGATGTGGGTTTTCCCAACAGATTTATTATGGAAAGTTACACTAATTTAATCCTGAAGTGGTCAGACCTGTATTGCGTAACTGTTTATGGGAAAACCAAAAATTGTGAAACATCACTGCTTATATTTTAATGACATTGTGCCAGACATGCTGGAAAAACTGCTGGCTAGGAAAATAAATAAAAAAAAAAAAAATATATATATATATATATATATATATATATATATATATGTATATATATATATATATATATATATATATATATATATATATATATATATATACATATATATATATATATATATATATATTTTTTTTTTTTTTTCTGCTTGTTCAAACTACTTATTTATAATGAGCTAAATCAACACAATTATTGAGTGGAAAGCAGCATTTTAAAAGTGTATTTATACAAGCTATAAACAAAACATTCTTATTTGAAAATCATTTGTAAACATAATTCTAACCATATTTTGACTTTTGTCAATAAAAGTGTTACATTAGATTGGATTAAATTTTACAAAATGCAGTTTAGGTCTAACCAGGAGTGCAAAGGATATACAGGGAAATAAGTATTGAACGCGTCGCTATTTTTACAGACAACATATTTCTAAAGATGCTGTTGAAATTTTTTCCCCGGATGTTGGTAACAACCAAAGAAATCCATATATGCAAAAAACAAATCTAATTAGTTTACAAATGACATAAGTGTAATAAAATTAAATGACACAGGGAAAAAGTATTGAACACATGGAGAAAGGGAAGTGTAAAAAGGCAATGAAAGCCCAGACAGCAGCTGAAATCACTCAGTACACTAAAAAAAAGAATGTCTGCAAAATTATTGCAAACAATTTGTATTTTTTGAACTTTAACAAACAAATTAAATATAGTACAACTTAATTTGTTTGTTTAAATTCAGCCCAAATAAATTGTTTACAGCCACTTGGCTTAAAATACTGAATGAATGAATCTAGATAAATATCTTTTCAGCTTAGTCCCTTTATTAATCTGGAGTCGCCATAGCAGAATGGACCACCAACTTATCCAGCACATGTTTTACGCAGTGGATGCCCTTCCAGCCAAAAACACAACACTGGAAAACATCTACACACTTTTGCACACACTCACATACACTACGGGCAATTTCGCTTATTAAATTCACCGATAGCGCATGTCTTTGGACTGTGGGGGAAACTGGAGCACCCAGAGAAAACCCACACGAACACGGGACGAACATGCAAACTCCACACAGAAATGCCAACTGACTCAGCCGGTGCTCGAACCAGCAACCTTCATATATATATATATATATATATATATATATATATATATATATATATATATATATATATATATATATATATATATATATATATATAACTTTTTTTGGTTTTAAGTACTAAAATAAACTAAATTAGATAATCTAAAACTACTACATGAAATGAATAAATGTCATATGTATACACAATGAAAATAAAAAGAAGACTGTTCTTTAATTGTGCATTAAAAACATTCAAATGAACACACGATCAATAATAAAGAACTTGTTTTGAAAACTCCTAGCATTGTAGCTGATAAAAATTACACATTTTATTCAATTGTGAAAAGTCCATTAAACAAACTTAGTTTTTGTCCTCAAACCAAAAGCATAAATGCATTACATTTGTTACTAAACATCACCTAAGAAGTTCAATATCTAACTGAAGTACAAAAACAGCTGAAACTAAATTATCTAAAACAAACAAACAAAAAGATGGGCCTAAATATAAATAAGTACTTCATATTTGTAAATAAATGTAAAAATATTTTTCCCAGAGATGGGTTGCGGCTAGAAGGGCATCCTCTACGTAAAAACTTGCTGGATAAGTTGCCGGTTCACTCCACTGTGGCGACCCCGGATTAATAAAGGGACTAATCCGACAAGACAATGAATGAATGAATGTAAAAATAAAATGAATAAATAAAAAGGACAACATTTTACCAAAACCAAAATCTAATAGAATATCGAATTTACACTTCCTTTTGAATAATAATAAAAACTATAAAAGTTTATTAACAGTACTAAAAGTAGTGCAGAGGTAGTCAATCAATTTTGGCATAAAATAATATCTTTAGTTTTTTAAAAGTGCCTATTTTTAAACAAAAAAAGCATAACTATAAACCCTGATATTTCTAATACGTGCAAATAATTTTACTTTCACTTCTTATGCTGTTGTCGCTTTCAGCTTTTGTGGGCTCTGAATCATCTTTAAACAAAGGTCAGTCTGAGGGAAGGAGTTTCCATACAGATGTTTAGACATGTAGACACTGCAATCTTAACAAATAAAGATCTGTTGTTAATGGGTTTATAAAGATTCATTCACACCCATAAAATTTATTTATTGCACAATCATTTTTTTAGATGATCAGAATGTTCTTTCATCAACAACAAAAAATGTCCTCTTAAAGCGATAGTTCACCCAAAAATGAACATTTAGTCACAATTTACTCACAGTCAAGTGGTTTTAGACTTTTATGAGTTACTTTCTTACCTGTTAAACACAGAAGGCAATATTTTGACAACGAGTATGTTTACACGCACACCAATAATCAGATTTTAATATGATTAAGGACAATACTCTGATTAAGAGTCTACCATGTAAACAGTGTTTTTTGATTAATTTAATCCAATTAAGGTCATAAATGAACTAAACAGAAATGGAATTAAGACATGTGGAGTATGCCGATTTTAGTCACATTATTGAAGTGCAGTACAGACATGTAAACACCGTAATCAAATTATTACCGTCATGTTGGGCTTTGGCTGCATTTTGCGACAGGATAGTGTATACACACACGGCTGTTTCGACACTATTCTCTGCACCTCCTGAGTCAGGGACCACAGACACACACTTCGCAAAATGCAGAGGTTTTTTTCCCCATATTGCGTGCGGTCTCAAATTCCATTAAAACAACACTCTTCCAGCAGCTCCTTGCATCCAATATCTTGTTTTTCAACAGGGGCATGAATGAAATGTTCCTGAATGAAAGTGAAAGTGCCTAACTACAGTTGAAGTCGACAAATTAAAAATGAAACATCCGAAATTACATGAAACTCTGGAGGAAACAGGGGTAGCGTGGTCCTTAATGGTGTTAATCGAAGTATGATTATGAACATGTAAAACGGGATCATATAGGAACATTTAAAAAGCAACTCAAGTAAACACCTTAATCATATTATTGTCTTATTCAGATTAAGGCAAATAATTTGATTACTGATGTCCATGTAAACATTGTCAATGTTGGAAACGCATACTACCATAGTAGTAAAAAAAGGCAACACAATCTAACTTTTTGATTTAGTGGCTACTTCGTATGAATTCATACGATTTAATTCATACAATTTAGTTTGATTTGCTCGTCCCCCAATCATGGCTGGGTTTAGGGGCGGGGTTGAGTGCCACGCCTCCTTTTTAAAATCGTGCATTTTCGTACAACTGAACTTCGTAGTCACTAAACTAACAAAACATAAAATACTTACATTTCCTAGTGACATCAAGCTGAAAAAACAAAATGTAAATCAATGGCTACCCAAAAGTTTTCAAAATATATTCATGTTCAACATAAAACGGAAACTTAACAGGTTTGAAACCTAGTGGAGGATGAGGAAATGACAAAAACACAGATAATTGTTTTCTTTTCGGCTTAGTCCCTTTATTAATCTGGGGTCATCACAGCAGAATGAACCGCCAACTTATCCAGCATATGTTTTACAGAGCGGATGCCCTTTCAGCTGCAACCCATCACTGGGAAACACTCATAGACCCCCATTTACACACATACACACTACGGACAATTTAGCTTACCCAATTCCCCTATTGTGGATGTCTTTTCACTTGTGGGGGAAACCGGAGCACCTGAAAGAAACCAACAGCAACACGGGGAGAACATGCAAACTCCACACAGAAATACCAACTGGCCCAGCTGAGGCTGGAACCAGTAATCTTCTTGCTGCAAGGCGACAGTGCTACCCACTGAGCCACCGTGCTGACAACACAGATAATAGAGGAAAATATTTTTAACGCTGAAAATATATACACATTGACAAATAAACGGTACTGAGCATAATTGAGGACATCTTCATTTTTCAATGAATACAGGCAAGAATATTCTGTATATTTAAATAAAACAGTTTTAATAAAGAGCTAAATCCATTAAAATAAGAGCTTGGTCATACGACGTCTTTGGGAACAGAAAGAATATACATTAAAATTCAAAGCAGTTTTTTCAAAAAATAGAATAATAATAAACTACAAACTACACATTTTCAACTGAATATGCTTATCTTGATTTTTCATATTTATTAAAATTGTGTTGTTTAATATTTTCCCCCAACATTAATTTGGTTGTAATAATCGTTGGATAGTACGTTTTTTTTCTCTGATTAGTTTGGGCTTATTTATCTAATGTACACTCACCGGCCACTTTATTAGGTACACCTTACTAATCCTGACTTGGACCCTATTTTGCCTTCAGTACTGCCTTAATCCATCGTGGCATAGATTCAACAAGATACTGAAAATATTTCTCAGAGATTTTGGTCCATATTGAGATGAAAGCAACATGCAGTTGCTGCAGATTTGTCCACTGCACATCCATGATGGGAATGTCCCATTCCACCACATCCCAAAAGTGCTCTATTGGATTGAGCCAAATTCCTACCATCCGAATGTCGCAGCAGAAATTGAGATTTTTCTAATCTTCTATTGTCCAATTTTGGTGAGCCTGTGTGAATTGTAGCCTCAGCTTCCTGTTCTTGGCTGATAGGAGTGGCACCCGGCGTGGTCTTCTGCTGCTGTAGCCTCAAGGTTGGACGTGTTGTGCGTTCAGAGATGCTATTCTGCATACCTCGGTTGTAACGAGTTACTGTTTCCTTTCTATTAGCTCGAACCAGTCTGGCCATTCTCCTCTGACCTCTGTCATCAACAAGATCTGCCGCTCACTGGATATTTTCTCTTTTTTAGACCATTCTCTGTAAATCCTAGAGATGGTTGTGCATGAAAATCCCAGTAGATTAGCAGTTTCTTAAGTACTCAGACCAGCCTGTCTGACACCAACAACCATGCAACATTCAAAGTCACTTAAATCATCTTTCTTCCTCATTCTAATGGTCAGTTTAAACTGCAGCAGATTGTCTTGCCCATGTCTATACACCTAAATGCATTGAGCTGCTGCCATGCGTTTGGCCGATTAGAAATTTGCAATAACAACCAGTTGACAGGTGTACCTAATAAAGTGGCCGGAGAATGTATGCACATATTTATTAATGTAAAGCATCCTAGAAAATACTAATTTAAAAAGAGAGATCTGTTAGGGGTGTACACATTTATGCTGAGCACTGTATGTACAGGTATACTACTTTATTGTATGCACAGCCATGTGCATAAAATTAAACAAAACAAAACAAAAACGTCCTTGCATACAGCTAAATATCTGGAGGCAGATCTCTGGAAAGCAAACACATGCAGTTAATGACCACACCTGCTCTTACATGACAAATTTTCAAGGATGACTCAACATCTGATTACAAAAGCATTGAAAGTAAACCTGGTTATGTGAACTCACACCTAAAGCAGGTTCTGACCTGATAATATTGCTTTATCAGACAATAAATCAATGAATCCGTCCTTCAGTCTTCAGTGTCACATCATTCTTCATAAGGCATGATAATATGCTGATTTTCTATTTCTTGTTGCTATAAATGTTGAGAAAACTTTTGTACTGCTTTATATATTTGTGCAAACCTTGATACTTTGTTTATTCACTTATTTATTTATATATTATTTATTCATTTTGAAAAACATTTGTGCTGCTTTATATTTTCATGCATCCCTTGATACTTTATTTATTGATTTATTTTGAAAAACATTTGCACTGCTTTTTTGTGCAAACCTTGATACTTTATTTATGTATTATTTATTTATTTATTTAAAAAAATATTTGCGCTGCTTTATATTTTGTGCAAACATTTATACTTAATTTATTTATTTATGTTGAAAAACAGTGGCACTACTTTTTATTTATTTATTTATTTATTTATTTATTTATTTATTTATTTATTTATTTATTTATGTTGGTAAACTTTTGCACTAAATCATATTTTTGAGAAAACCTTGATACTTTATTAAATAATCAATTGATATATTTATTTATTTATGTTGAAAAAAAATTGCGCTGCTTAATTTTTGTGCAAACCTTGAAACTTTATTTATTCATTTATTTATGTTGAAAAACTTTGGCGCTGCATAATATTTTTGAGCAAGCCTTAATACTTTATTTATTTATGTTGAAAAGCATTTGCAGCGCAGTATATTTTTATGCAAACCATGGTACTTTATATATTTAATCATTTATTCATGTTTAAAAACATTTGCTCTGCTTCATGTTTTTTAACAAACCTTGATACATTGTTTATTTATTTATTCATTTATTTATGTTTAAAAGCTTTTCACTGCATAAATTTTTTGAGCAAACCTCGATACTTAATTAATTAATTAATTCATTTATTTATTCATTGATTTGTTCACATTGAAAAACATTTGTGCTGCTTTATATTTTTGAGCAAACCTCTATTTATTTATTTATTTATTTATTTATGTTGAAAAACATTTGCCCTGCTTTATATTTTTGAGCAAACATTGATACTTATTTATTTATTTATTTGCTTGTTTGTTTGTTTGTTTATTTATTTATGTTAACAAACATTTGAGCTGCATTATTTTTTAGTTTTTTTTTTTTTTGTGCGAACCTTAATACTTAAGTGATTTATTAATTTTAAGTTTATTTTGATGTTATATCAGCAGCATTGGCTTGTGCCAAAACTTCTACTGTATTATACATAATATACAGTTGAAGTCAAAAATAATTTTTACCCCCATTTGACATTTTTGTTTTTCAAATGTTTCCCAAGTTATGTTTAACAGAGAAAAGACATCTTCACAGTATTTTCTCTAACATTATTTCTTTCGGAGAACGTCTTATCTCTTTTAATTTGGCTGGAATAAAAGCAGTTTTACTTAAAAAAATAAATAAATAATAATAATAATAATAATAATAATAATAATAAAGCATTTTATTTAAAGGTGACTTTCTTGACTTTCGAGGTCGCCATACATCATAGCAAGAACAATTAATAGATAAAAACTCTAAATTAAAAGCCAATAAAATACATTACAATTTAATAAAAATTAAGTGCAGTTGAGCTAGAGAGAGTAGGCTGTTCTAAACAGATATTAATATTAATAGCCCCTTAAGACTTATAAATTTTTTTCACAATTCTCTACAAAACAAATAATGACTTGCCTAATTATCCTAACTTGCCTGTAAATCACATTTTAATCTACTATCCAATCTAATACTATTCTCCTGACAAAGACAAAAGAAACTCATTAGAAAATGGCAGCACAGTAGCTCAGTCAGTGATTAGCACTGTCGCCTCACAGCAAGAAAGTTGCTTGTTCGAGTCCCAGCTGGGTCAGTTGGCATGTCTGTGTGGAGTTTGCATGTGCATGTTTTCCCCATGTTGGCGTTGGTTATCTCCGGGTTCTCCGGTTACCCTCACAGTCCAAACACATGCTCTATAGATTGGATAAGCTAAATTGGCCGTAGTGTATTAGTGTGTGTGAATGACTGTGTATGGGTGTTTCCCATTACTGGGTTGCAGCCGGCATCTATTTCGTAAAAAACATATGCTGGAATAGTTGGCGGTTCATTTCGCTTTAGCTATCCCTGATGATATGTCCCGGGTGGTCGATTAGCATTACTCATCTCCTTCTGGTGACATATTCACGTTTTATCATTAACGTTCTTAAATATAAAGTACTCTGTTTACCATTCATATCTTCATGCATTCTTCTTTTTCAAGGTAGTCTTGATTGGATATGCTGCCGGCTGGAGTTCTGATGTGCACATCAATATAGCAGCATTTTTTATGACACCGTATAACAATAATTAATAATTTTTACAGTATTGTGACTGTTGGGTTTAGGGTTGGGGTGGTGTTAGGTGTTAAAAAATACTATTTATTGGGTAATTTAATAGCCAACATAAATAAAACTCGGTAAAACTACTGTTGGGTGAGGCAGTGGCGCAGTAGGTAGTGCTGTCGCCTCACAGCAAGAAGGTCACTGGTTCGAGCCTCGGCTGGGTCAGTTGGCGTTTCTCTGTGGAGTTTGCATGTTTTCCCTGTGTTCGTGTGGGTTTTCTCCGGGTGCTCCGGTTTCCCCCACAGTCCAAAGACAGGCGGTACAGGTCAATTGGGTGTAGGCTAAATTGTCCATAGTGTATGAGTGTGAATGAGTGTGTGTGGATGTTTCTCAGAGATGGATTGCACCTGAAAGAGCATCCAGTGTGTAAAACATCTCTGGATAAGTTGGCGGTTCATTCCGCTGTGGCGAACCCAGATTAATAAAGGAAAATTAATGAATGAATGAACAACCACTGTTTTTACATTGCTGTGGCAGTTGGGTTTAGGGTAGGGGTAGATGTTAATAAAATACAATAAATGGGAAATTTATTATTTAATATAAATAGTTCTCATTAACTTCTGGCCAAAACCATATCCGATCTAGCAAAAACCCTTCTTCAATGTTTTGCATGACAATACTTCCGGATTAATGAGATGCCAGTCAAAATCCCCATAGCCAATAAAAACGAATCCCACGTAAGCCCGCCCCACTAGAGCTTTGTGTCAGAATCTCAAACGTAAATTTGAAAAATGTAAACGAAAACTCTGGCAGCGCAATCAAAACTGCGTTGATGGAAAGCGAAGCAGAAAGTGACCCGAACTAATAATAATTTTTTTTTGAAGACAGTGTTTATTTTTTGCCATTTGGTTGATTTTGTATTTTTTGAGTATTTCTAAAATGTGGTAATGGATATTTTTGTGTGTTTTTGGAAAAGTTTCATGCGTTTTATTTGACACAAATTTAATTCCATAGACTAAGTCGAAGGAAAATTAATGAATGTGTTGAAAATAAGTCTGTTATTCAGAACTTAAGAAATAAATAATAATCTAATTTCACAGAAGGGCTAATAATTTTGTCTTCAGTGTTAACTTCTATCCATGTTATTCTCATTCTGAATTTAAATTTTCATTTATAAAAAAAAAATAATGTGGTGTAATTTTGAATTTGGTAAATCCCAATACACATTGTCAAACTTTTTGTTTATTAGCTCCTTCTTTTCTTTTGGCCTTAAAAATGCAAGAAACTAACATGTCCTATGACAATGAAAGGATAATCATTTTCTTATATAATCTTATATAATCAGTGCAACAAAGCATTGCTCACCATGACATGCATTTTGTTCACCAAACCAGATTGTTCCGGTTTACGTCTCCACATCTACCCAAACACAGACACACAACAGCTGCTGTGAATCAAAGATTTTCCTGTTTCGCCACCTGGTAACACTGACTTCCTCATATTTGTTTAATTGACACGGCTGTCACTATAAACACGCTATTATTCACCTTTAGTCTCGTGCTTCTCGTTCCCTGTTTGCTCTTCCCTTTTATTCACCAAATACGATAAACATCTCATTCTGACACTAAGCGTAAAAACAAAAAGTTGACTCAACTCAAAATTGTAAGGCAACTTGCTGCAGATTTGCCAGTAATGGGTTGGGGCTGGAAGGGCATCCGCTGCATAAAAACTTGCTGGATAAGTTGGCGGTTCATTCCGCTGTGGCAACCCCAGATTAATAAAGGGACTAAGCCGAAAAGAAAATGAATGAATAAACTTGCTGCAGAGCTTTTTGAGTTGACTCAACTTTTAAATGCACTTGACTCGATTTAACTCAAAAAGATGACCAGCTAAAACCAGCTTGACCAGCCTGGCCAGGCTGGGAGCCCAGCCAAAACCAGCTATGTCCAGCTTAAACAAGGCTGGTCAAGCTGGTTTTAGCTGGTCCTTTTCCAGCCTGACCAGCTAAGCCCAGGCTGGAAATGGCTGGAAACCAGCTTGGACATGGCCAAAACCCCTCTAAAACCAGCCTGGTTAACCAGCTAAAACCAGCTAACCATCCTAGGCTGGTTTAAGCTGAATTTTTCAGCAGGGAATGGATATTGGATATGACGAAATGGCCAAGCATCTAGCCCCAAATATACAACTATCTCATTGAAACTTCAAGTGTTTTTACAAGAGAGAAGTTAAAGGCCTACAAGTCTTTGAATGCCAACAATGTTGTTCTGTGTGGTCATGTGCAAGAAATAATGATCCATGATTTCCAGATTCAAAACTATGTAGTGCTAAAAACCGAGCCAAAGACAAGGAAAGAAGCTGGAACTGTACAAGGCCTGGGTAATCATTAACAAGCAAAACTACATTCTGACAGCGAACTGCACCTGTACGGCAGGGTATGTGAACTTACACTTTTACATTTCATTCTTAGCATTCAGTGTCCGCAGTTTAATTCACCATATTGAACTGTTTTTGCTGAAATCATTGCTCCAATCAAAAATGAGTAACGTGTATGATTCAGCATAGCGTGAACTTACCTGATATGAAATAAGAACTGCAGAGTCCAGCATTTTTAATTGGGTTGTCACTCCTTTTAGCTACCTTTTAGCCAAAGACGTCTGTGGTTGGCATTAAAAGCAGTGTGGTGTACGGTAAAAGTTCCTTTTTTTTATTTTTGGACTTTCGAATTTGGCATCACACCGCACAAGAAGTCATGTTTGCTATTGCACCCAGTCTCTGTTTGCAACCGGGAACCCGTGTGACATTATGTGTGACGTAGGTTGGTAATTCCTCTGTTGGTGCAACTGGCGTGAGCGATGGTCTCTTTGTTGCAAGTGCAACCATTTTATTCATCGTGTTATGAGCTTCTGTTACACGAGCAGATCGATTGTAATTTTTCTTACCAGTTTTTAAATGTGTTACGTTATCTTCTGTAAAGCTGCTTCTGGCCATGATATGTTTACACCTAAATGGTAAAAAGAAATGTGTCTAAGGGATTATATGCAACATCTTTAATTCATTCACTGAAGTATCATACTTAGAGGGAAAATGTGCTTAATGCATTATAAAGCTTAAAGCATTAGAATCCGTACTTGGCCGATCAACATAACAAGCAATCGGTTCTCTGTATCGGCTGTAAAAATCCATATCAGAGTATGCCTAGTATGAGGTGACGTGAATATAACTGTTGATCAATTTAGGCGGAAGTGACAAACTACAAGCTTTACATATTTAAATCAGTTTTATGTCTTCTACATGTGAATTTTGTCACTGTTTTGGTTCACACTAGCTTATAGATATCCTAAAAACCATCAATTTTGATACTAACATCTAAAAACTTTATTTAAATTTCATGGGACCTTTAAATTGAGTAAGATTATTACAATGTACTAAATAAATAAGTAACATTTAAGATAGAAATCATGGTAACTTGTACATGATGAAAGCACAAAATGAATGTAAACACTTTAAAATCTGTTTCCATTCATCATTTTAAGTTGAATATTGAGTGTGTGTGTGTGATCTCTCACAGGTGTGTGAACCAAACCAAAACCACATTTGTGTCAGTTTTAATCTTCAGCAGTTTTTTTACAGTCTGACTAATTTACATTTATGTTAGGAATTATGGTATAGGTGAATTTGATTACCTAAACTGGGTGTAGTGTATGATTGTGTGTGTGTGGATATGAGAGTGTATGGGTGTTACCCAGTACTGGGCTGCAGCTGGAAGGGCATCCGCTGAGTAAAACATATGCCGGAATAGTTGGTGGTTCATTCCGCTGTGGGGACCCTGGATAAATAAGGGACTAAGCTGAAGGAAAATGAATGAATGACTGAATTATAGTAACTTTTATACTTATTAAATGTACACAATGAACATAAACACATTAAAATGTGTTCTCAGTAATATTTTTTAAACATAGTATTGAGTGCACACGTGTCTGTGTTTGTGTGTGTGGGTAATCTTTCACAGGTGCATGAATCAACGCAAAGCCACATTTTTTGTGCCAATTTTTTATCAGCAGGAATGCAAATGTTTCTACATATGATACAACACAGTTTCATTTTATAGTTTACCACTACTTAAGATTTAGCCTTTTCTATAGTTACTTTTCTACAGTACTGTACACTACCTGACACAAGTCTTGTTGCTTATCCAAGTTTTAGGAACAACAAATAATAACTTGACTTTTAGTTGATCATTTGGTATCAGAAGTGGCCTATATGAAAGGCAAAGGTCTCTAGTTTATGCTTATTTTACCAAAATAAAATATGATCATGTCTTGATTTTAAATAATTTCATTAGGACAGTAAGGTCTGACTTTGCTTAGACAAAAGTCTTGACACTTAACAGAAATTTTGTCCAGTATAGAATATAAAGTCACGCTGCAAAGAATGAATATTCTGTCTGACTCCCATGAGCTTGCATGATACTTTGACCTTCTTTGCTTTCAGGAGCTTTGTGGAGGCTGAAGTATGAGGAGGAGCGCTATCCTGCTGAAGAATTTGCCCTCTCCTGTGGTTTGTACTGTAATTGGCAGCACAAATGTGTTGATACCTCAGGCTGTGGATGTCATCATCCACTCTGCAGATCTCTCGCATGTCCCTATACTGAATGTAACCCCAAACCATGACTTTTCCTTCACAGAATTTTGGGTTCCAATAGATCTTCTGCAGTATTTGTGATGAATGTGACGCAGCTCAACAGAAAAATCTACCTTCTGCCACGTTTACAAATGAACAACTACAAATCAAGTTATTACTTGCTGCTCTTACAACTGGGATTGACAACAAGACTTTTGTCAGGTAATGTATATTGTTTATCATACATAAGGATTGTATGTTTGGCTTCTATTCATATATACAGTTAAAGGCAAAATTATTAGCCTGCGAAATTTGAATTTTCAAATATTTTGAAATCAAGGTTTAATTTTTATACACATTTTTTTTAAACAGTTTTAATAACTCATTCTTAATAACTAATTTCTTTTATCTTTGCCATGATGGCAGTGCATAATATTTTACTAGTTAATTTGCAAGATTCTAGTATTCAGCTTAGTGACATTTAAAGGCTTAACTTAATTAGGATAATTGGGCAAGTGATTGGATAACAGTAATTTGTTCTGTAGCCAATCAAACAAAAATAATATCTTAAGGGACAAATAATATTGATATTAGCAGAAAAAAAAAAAAAAAAAAAAAAAAAAAAAACACACTTATTCCAGCCAAACTGAATACTAAAGAACTAATAATAACTAAAAACCAAAAAAGACAGATTACAATAAATATTTATAGTACGAAATACAGCAAAAAACAAAAAAAAAAAAAAACAAAAAAAAAAAAAAAAAAAAAAAAGTTAAACATGTTTGTGAAAAAGATTAATTAAAAAGCCAATCATTTGGTCTTCAACTGTAAATGACGGTTTAAGTGGAAGAGGAAGTAAATACAGAAATAATGCCGCCCGGGTTATAGAACACCTGTTGAAAAGAGAAGTGGGAATTTTTAAAAATTTCCTTCTCAACCACTTTTGTTTTTAATGTGATGCTTATGAACACCAGAACTGCCTGAATTACTCTCACCACTGGCATCTTCGAAGCCTTTGTTTTTTTTTCTTAATACATTTCCTCATTTTTTAATAAATACATTAACTGTCTGTGTTGACGCTTACAGATTGAAAGTTTTCCTTCTTGTCACCAGAAAATGCCATTCATATGTCTGTAAATCATTTATTTAGCAATAAAATCTATATAAAAAAAGAGGGGCTAATAATAGTTTTCTACTGTAAACTATGCAAGAACTTAATTTCCTAATGCAATATAGTTGATCATGTTTACAAATAAGCCATTTTCTGTAACTTTCGTGAAAAACCCTTAAATCTGGAAACAAAGCGAGTAAAGAGTTACGTTCAGATTCCAGAGGTTTTGCTTTATTGGGTTTGGAGCATAATTTGATTGACAGATCACACAAGCAGCACATGCAGATGCAGAGAGGTCAAACTGTGAACGAGCTGGAGAAAATGCAATGGCTTTTGGTACGAAGTGAAACTTTAAACAGCAAAGCATGTCGGATTCCCAACAAGCTAGGAGGTTCTGCTTAAATATCCAGCCACACGTGATGACCGGTTAACATAAAATAGAGTTGGATGGCATGTAGAGTAATAAACACTTATATAGCAATACTAATCAGCAAAGGAACACAAAGATGGACGGAGCCTTTAGCTGCTCTCTTTGCCGAGCGTGAGCTTGTCGAACATGTACTCGGCCATGCCGTTCTGCGGGGCACCCATGCGGCGCAGGTTGGTCACATGGTCGCCCAGTTCTTTGATGGATTTGACCTGCTCGTCCAAGTAGTGTGTCTCAATGAAATCGCACATCTGTAAGAGAAAGAGTTTATTGCTTATCAGCTTCTCTGGCTATATTATGGCAGCAACAACAAAAGTATTCACCAACATTAGATATTACTTTTCTATAAGAATACAAATAAAATAAGAGATGCAGTGCTAAAAACTAAAAGGCTAAAAGGAGTGGCTCCCACAACACATTTTTCCTGTTCAATGTGCTACCTCTCTTATTCAATGTAAATGCGCTTGACGAAATCATGTGACTGTTACGCTTGCATCTTTGAAGCTCCGAGCATGTGAACATGCCTTTTTTAGATGCCATGTGAAACGCTAAACTTCCACAGCAGTGAACCAATCACTCAAAAGTGGGACAATTGTTGCAAGTTCTGTCCTTAACTGTAACCCATGGCCTGTTTCCACAGAGTTATATGGTATGCTTTTATGGCTGTTTCCACTGTCAAAAGGTACCTAAAACGAACCGTACCACTTTTTACGTACCCTTTGCAAAGGACAAAACAAAAGGGTACCAATAAAGCGGAGCTTTCTAACGAGCCATGGTCGACCTGAGCTCATTAAAACCTTGTCGTCGTCTTGAACAGCCACAAAGCCAAGAAGAGCAGAATCTACCCTGTGTCCCATAGTTTTATTTATTTATTTTTATTTTTTTAAGTCCGCCTAAAGCGCGAGCGGTTTCACTTTCTTGCATGCACTCTTCACACGTCCATATCTGAAATAAGTTAAGATAATATCGTGCGCATGACTGTTGGAGTGGTTCTGACATCTGACACTTTTAGAAACGGACAAACGCAAGACTGATGTTCGAGAAAAAGGAGAAGCTGGTAAAAACAAAGGGAGCAAATGATTCTTTCAGCAACCTAAACTATGAACCAACTGCTGTGTCAATCTATTATCATCACCTTTTGGACTAGTATGAACTCGGAATGATGGAATTACTTTCTATGAGGTTCCATGTGCTGGTGAAGATTAAAGACACAGATGAGAGCTCTGCTCTGACTGTGGTTTGTAGAGCTGTTTTTGAACCCAAATAAGGACAAAATGTATGATGTGTAGTTCTTTTGTACTTGGTAACAGACTTTAGGGTCTGTATGCGTTCATACACGTTGCATTTATTTCATATAACTGCAGACGTTACAGTAGGCCATTTCGTCATTGATCCGCGATTATAATCAAATTATGTTCAAAGGAAGGCAAGAACTTTGTCGTACACCACGCCCACCAAGAGTAGTATTAGTACCCTTTTAGCAGTGGAAACGCGAGCCTGATTAAGGCGACCCATATCGTACCACTCAGTGGAAACGGGCCAAGTCCACACTAGGGGATTAGTACCTACTAGCTAGTTTGTAACAATTTGTTTTGTTTGCACTACATGTTCTTAGGGCAAACTGTAGTTAGGTCATATCAGTGCTTAATTTGTGAAATGGAGGTGTCATGCACGAAGGGGAGGTTGAATGGCGAAGGGGTGTTGCGGATGAAAGGGAGCGGGGAGGGAGTGTCGCGGACAAGTAAAGAGGGTTAGGGAGTCGTAGAAGTGATTAACGAACAGGGGAGAATAAGAGAAAATTAAAAATTCGGTAAAATGAGATGCCAGCTCAGATTTCAGAGGTGCCGGATCCGGATTGTTCCGACACAAACTAAGCCCTGCGTCATAAGATATCTGTAAAGTCATGCGTTGCCGTGTTTAATGATATGTCAATTAAAATCCATTTAAATTAAACTGAAATTCTGCAACTAAATGTACATTTATATATATATATATACACATATACATACACACACACATACATCCACTTTCAAAACAAAACATTTATTTTTAAAAGCCATAAAAAATTTAATTATTTTAAGTATGCATGCAAACCAGGCAGTAATAACCCATAATGCTTTTCACAGGACTCACGTGAGGGTCGTTGTGTTGAGATGCCAGCTTGTGGAGCTCCAGCAGGGAGTGATTGACGCTCTTCTCCAGCTGCAGGGCACACTCCAGCGCCTCCACACCACTTCCCCACTCGTCCTTCTCTGGTTTCTGGTAGAGGCAAATGTTAAGTGGCATGAGCAAAATCTTTCAGCACAGTATGAATAATTTAGTTACTGACTAAATCAATATAAGAGCCTACTAAAGCATTTATCCTCTGAGCAGAGTATTTTTTTTTCCAGTTTTCAATGAAAGCCAAATGTTTTTTTTTTTTAAATAAAATGAAGTGCACTCAGTACTTTGACAAATCGCAAAAAAAAAAAAAAAAAAAAACATTGCGATATAAATACAAGTTTCGCTATTCGCAAGGTCATTACTTTAGATTGAGACTTTTGTATGGGAGTAAAAAGTTAATTTCAATGCAATTTATTACATAAGCTACAGTAATAATAAAAAAAAAACAATAGAGCACATATTAAAGTAATAAAATTACGCCTTATAGTTTTCTGGAGAGAGTAACAGTATTCAGATACAGAAATAGTCAAACAATTCAATAAAATTAACCTTTATTAAACTTGCATGCGCTACCTAAATGATTTAAACTCATAACACAAACTCATATCGCAATATACATCAGAATAAAACAAGTCGCACTGGTAGATTTTTCTAATATCAAGCAGCCCCATTTTATTTTATTATTATATTTTAACTTGTATAATTACAATTTTAGACGTCACAAAGTAAATTAAACACTCGTTTTATTTTTTAGACTTCAATAAAATGTACATAAGAATCTGTGCCTAAAACCTTTTATTAGCATTAAGAACTTAACAAAACATTAACAGTGTTTGACAGAATTAAGCAGGCACAGCACAGTCTTCCATCAGCTTTGTAAAGACAATTCAAGCCCACATGTTTAGTTTGGACAGCTACACATGTTGTTGAATACACTTGATAGGCGTTTTCCTCAGCACATAACTTAGTTATATGGTTGTTTCCTTAACAGTAAATGCTAGAAAAGCCATGTCATCATTGTAAATGAGAACTGGTTTTCAATTCAAATAATGAAATCAGATATAAAACAGAACTCATTTTAAGCCCTACAAATAAAAATGCTAAATGAGTAAATCTAAATTTTGATGGCGTGGCATCGGATCAGACAGTCATCACATGCCAACTTCCCAAAAGCACATCACATGAACCAGCCATTTTTCCATTATTAAATGAAAATAATTAACCAGCACTTCCCTATTAAACTTGTACAACATGCCATTCACATGACGCATAGCATCGTAATGTAATGTATTTTTTTATTTTATGCCACGTCAACAACCAAGGCTATTTTCATGGCAAAAACATTAATAATTCATTATTATAATAATAAATATATATTTGTCAAATATATAAAAATATAAAATGTCAAATAAGAGCAGTAGATACTAGATTTTATAAGCCAGTTATCAATGGGGAAGAATAGTAGAGCAGGTCTCAAACTTCAAAGTATGCACAATCATAGACAAACTAAATTAACAGTAATGTTGTTATCTGTTTATAAGGCAGCAAGTCTTCACCTCAATAAAACTTCTCAACTTGCGGAGGAGACTGTTAGTACACACTTTAAACATGGCATATACATCATTAATAGAGAGTGCTCTTACAATGGTTTCATTTTTGATAAAACAAACAAAAAAAGAAAGAGGGGAAGAAAAAAAAACATGAATTATCAATCAGGCAAACAAAAAAAACAAAAAAACTGGTCACAAACTACATTCGCTACAGACTCCATTTGACTCCTTTATGGGAAAAAAAAAATTGTAATTGTGATTTGTAAAGATACACATCCTCATTCACTCAGCTTTTGAAGTGTTACCATCAGGACGCAGGTTTAGAATTCCTGAAAGCCCAAAGAAATGCTGAGTCATTTATCTCAATTGCAGTTGTTGTCTTAAATCGGATCACTGTCTGAAGTGAATAGGGTGGTTGTCAAGAATGATCTGCAGTAATACGTATGGGGCTGATTTGGTTTTTAAATATTTAACTTGTGTTGTTCTCTTGATGTGTTGGTATTGTGTGACAGTTGAATGTATGCAGTTGGTGTCTTAAATCAAAGCAGAACGGACAATAAAAGTTAACTAATATATATACAAATGAATACACGAATCAAATAAGATTTATAATGCTAATACATACATTTTCCTGGTGTCACTTTACTGAAAATGTCCTTAAGAGTTAATTTCATAAAAATATCTTCTGGAATCATTAAAAGCAGGACAGTGCAGTAAAATGTGTTTGACTGTGAGGAATTATGCAGTAAAAACATTGAGTCTTCACTTTTGAGCAAAAAAGCATGGGTACAAAGCATCAGTGCAAAAAAAAAAAAAACAACAACACGTTTATGCTTTAATCCCTCAACTGAACAAACATGCTGACTGTCAGTTGCAGTTTATCATCAGTGCGAGTTCAAGATAAAACCCCACCCGACCCCATTCTCCCTCTATCTCAGAGTATTTCCTCACTCTGTAAAACTGTTGCACTATCAGCACATGAATGTACCTTCACGTCCTGCAGAAAGATCCTCCCTCCCCTCTGGTTCTGAAATTTCATCAGTTTCTCAGCATGTTCGCGCTCTTCGTGGGACTGATGGCGGAAAAACTTTGCAAAGTTGTGCAGAGCTTGATCGTCTCGGTCGAAGTAGTACGACTGCATGAAAGAAACATCACAAGTCAATCATTAACAACCACCAGACAAAGTGTTGAATAAACCCAATGACACTTTCCCCATCAACCCTTTCACCTGGAGCACTACTTTCACTCAAATGGCCTTGGACTCTTACCATAGAAAGATAGACGTAAGACGCATAGAGCTCCATGTTGATCTGACGATTAACGGCCGCTTCGCAGGCCTCCTCAAAATTCTGTCTCACCTGAGAGCTCATGTTTCTGGGGGAGAAAAAAAAATTATAATGAAACCACATGAATGCATACAATTTTGGTTGTCCTGAACCTTTACTAAACACAAACCTGTTTCTCTTTCTTTCTGGTGAGGACAAAAGATGATATTTTGAAGAATGTTGGAAACCTGTAACCACTGACTCCTATAATAGGAAAAACAAATACTATGGAAGTCAATGGCTACAGGTTTACATTTCAAAATATCTCCTTTTGTCCTCAACATAGAAAGGGTATGGAACCATGGAAACATACATTAACCAAGTTAAAATTGCTAAAAGGATTATAAAGCAAAACCAGTAAGGTTTTCCATATCAAAGTCTAGGTAGATGTCAGTTAATGGATTAAATCGGCAGTAAACACAAATTTATTAGCGCTACCATGTCAATTAAAATTCATAATTAATATCAGTCAATAACTCAAAGTACGACTTTCAGTCAATATTTAAACATGTAAAAGATTAAATCACTTCACAATATTAAAAATTTTATTGAATAATAATCAATAACTCCAATTACAACGATTCAAAACTATTAAAACTAGTAATCAGATTACGACCACAATTGTAATGCATTGTTGGGCATTAACTAAGAAATTACAGCATTTTCTGTCTATTTTAATATGTAAAAGCATTAAAAATATAAAAAATTTCATTAGTCAAATCAAAATTACAGCGATTTGAAATTATAATTTGTAATCAGATTACAAGTACAATTTTAAACACATTATTAGGCATTAGCTAAATTAAAACAGAATTCAGTCAATTTAAACATGTAAAAGCTTCAATAATTTACTAAAAGTTAAACAAATAATTGAATAACATTAGTCAATAACTCGAATTGATGATTCCAAAGGATTCTAACTTTATTAAGATTAAGACCACAGTTTTAACATTAGCCATATCTAAGAAAAAAAAAAAAAAACACAGTATTTTCCGTCCATTTAAACATGTAAAAGTACAAATTGTATTTCACAGTATTGAAACCTATAAATTTATAATATTAATCAACTCAAATTACGATGATTGGAAATGATTAAAACTGTCATCCGATTACACAGTTAAAGCATTAACTCAGAAATCATCATAGGATTTCAGTCAATCTTTAAACATGTAAAAGTCCAAATCAATTCACAATATTAAAATATATATAATTGAATAATATTAGTGAATAACTAATAAGGACGATTCAAAATAACTAACCAGATTATGACTATAACTTTTACACATCAGGGCACAACTAAGAAATAAAAAATAAATAAAAATAACAGTATTTTGTCAATATTTAAACATGTAAAAGTCTGAATCATTTGACAGTATTAAAAATATTTAATTGAATATTATTAGTCAAATCAAAATTACGATGATTCCAAATGATTACAACTTATTAGATTCCGACTTCAATTTTAACATGCTATTAGGCATTAAAAAATTGGATCTTTAGTCAATATTTAAACGTGTACAAGATAAATTCTCACAATATGTAACCAGCGTAACTGGTTACAAAAAACAGTTGGCTCTCCGTTAACTTCTGCAAAATTATGCATCGTTGGTCACCACAAACTCACTAATAATAGTGTCTATTGTCTGATCCAGACATGGTGGCAGGTGTTCTACACTCTGCAAGATGCTGTTATACATTCTCAAGACAGGTGGTGTTTATATATGTTGCTGATATCACTTGTGTTATGAGGAAAAGCACATGACTGCATGATGATGCACATTTCCTGGATCACTCAGATAATTCTATAAGGTTTAATAGCCTATCTCAGACCAATCTCACCTACTGAAGAAGTCAGCCAACGTCGAACATATAAATAACGCAACTATAATTAAGACATTGTTCTGAAATTTGACCAGCAGTAACACGCCAAACTATGTGCCTCATTAAAATTAACTCTGACTTTTTATTAGTGTAGTAATGTTTTTTTTATTTTTGGTAGAGTGATTACTATGAGTTTTCAAAGTTGTACAATAAGTTCCATGTTTAATTTGGCTTAACTACAATGATTTTTTGTAGTAAATGCATGGTTCATTTTTATACAAGATAGCACATATAATACTAAATCTAGTTGTCTGTTTAGCAAATAAAGGATTAGGAAAAGGGAAAACATGAGAACATTTAGTCAAACCTAAAGAAAAGTTTCAGGTGACAAAGACATACAGGAAATTTCCAGACATTTGCATTGGTTATATATGTGCAACTAGATGTTAGCTAGGAGAATCGTTTTTTTTTAATGCTTTAAAACACTAAACGTGCAGATCAACCAAGAAAAAAAAATCACAATGATTGACAATAATAACTTGAATACGTATTAGGTAATATTATTAAATAAAGAAATAATTGTCAAATATAAACGTGAAAGACTATTTTGAAGAAACAAACAAATGAACGCCGTGGTTAATGCGATTGCGTCATTATTTAGTAACGTTATAATGTTTAGGAGCAAACAAAACAAACATTGCGAACAAGTAGTTTAATCTATCTAAAGTTAGACGTGGAATATTATATACACACACACACACACACAACACCTTTCTGTAAGATTTTTGTTGCGTTTAACGTCACTTAATCCAAGCCCTTTATGAGCTCGAGAGCTCTAGCCACATGCTCTTCTCCATTGGGAACCACCATCGTGCTTAATAAAATCGATTAGTTGAAATTTAGACGATTATAACTTAACGAAATGCTGATATGCAAAAACGTTAACCTAGAACGGTTTCAGCGCAATATATAACATGCTAACTTACATGTAAAATAACATGCACAAAACAGTCGTATTAATAACGTTATTGGGCGTGTTTCAGACATGTGTAAATACGATGTATTTAAGGAAAATGTAGCGTTTCCACGAATTAAATATATGCAAATTAACCAAAATTTAGCGAATTTGTAGCGTTTTTACCGTTTTCTTTACAATACTGATTCAATACAAACAAAAACAAAGATGGCGCCTTTGCGTGGCTCGTTCAAGTAACGTTAGCGTTAAAGATGCCACAATCGACAAGCAAGCGAGTTTTCTCTCCATGTACGGAGTAAACAGACAATCTATTTAATTAAATATGTTGGAAAAACTTACCTTAGATCGGTTTTACTGCGTTTCCGGTGTTATTCGTAGAGATGGTCAATGACGCGGGTTTGCGCAGATGTTTCAAAGCAAAGCGTCTTAAAACAAAACTTTCGATTTTGACCGAAAACAAAATGCTTGGAATTGAAGTCGATTGATGAAAATGGCGAAAAAGACAGAAGATCGGTTGCCGTTCAAGCACTGTTGAAGCAGGTAACCTTCAGTCTGTCCTCGTGTGGTCGCTGAAACGATAATGAAGATTTGCGCGGTGGCGCAGGAGTATTTGTACGTAACTTGTGACGTCACACACATGAAGCGCTGGATCCGCCCCAAGATGACAACACAAAAAATACAGATATTAGTAAACAAACTAAATAGAAACAGCCTAATATAAATGGAGACAGATATATACTGTAATACCTTAAAAATAAATAAATAAGAGAGCATTTTATAATTCAGTTTCTCTATATGGAATTATTATGTGTTTGTGTACAATTATAACATTGGTTTTATTATATAACCATTTATTTAAGGTTTGGTAACATTTTCTCCAATTTAGAGTTTGTATTGTTTGCATAAAAATCTTAGTTGTCTAAAGTAACAAATTTGTTTGTATTTGCTGTTAGGGTTGGAAATGTATTTTAAAGCAAAATACCAAATACCTTTATTTTAGGTGTATCAAAATAAACTACAAAATACAGCAGTCACAATGTGTATCAAAATATTGTAAAAAAAAAAAAAAAAGTATTTTGTATTTAAAAATACTAAAAAAATACTTTTAAAAGCGAGCATGACATTTCTTTGCAAATCTTCTACTAATTAGACCTTTTTGATCAATCCCTTCCCCGTTAAACTGACTTAGTGAAGTAAACAATGTTTGATAGCAAATGTGGCCAGTAAAATTGCCATCATCCCTGTACATTGATTTTTCAAGCTCTTAATATTTTAATATTAAGACAATAATATTTAAATAAAGAGTTAATTTAAATTTTTTGTACACAGAATTTTTCAGAAATCTTTTTTTTTTTTTTTGCTACTGGACTCTTCAAAACTCAGTGTAAAAACTTTCCTCTTCATTAACTGTACAGTGGACCTACTGATCAACGACATTTGAAACAACCAATTTATTTTTATGTTGTTTGTTTTAACGACAAACAAGTCTTCTTTAAATGTAAGAGTCGATAACACCCAACACTAACAAAGTATTTTACAGTATTTAAAAAGTACAAAAATACAGGACACTAAAGTATTTTGATACAAAATATCAAGCCATTTTCATAAACCCTATCAAATACAAATTACAAAATACTATTTTGTATTTAAAATACGAAATACATGTATCAGAAATGCTGCCCATCTCTGTTTGTTGTGATCAGCTATTACACCTTATACATTTTTCAATTTAACATTGGTATGGCATAGTTGAATATAAAAAAAATTAAATTAAACCTGCCTAAAAGGGCAATGTAATATTTTTGTATTGCAATTTTATATACTTTTTAACTATTGATAACAATGACATTGAAACAGCACTAACAGACAATGGCCATTTTAACAATGCTAAAGAAAAGAAAATAATATTAATGGATGAAAATAAATAATAGAACACAAATTATACAATAATAATAATTGTGATTGAATAAATAATAAAAGTAATTAAATAATAAAAATATACCTTTTTTTAAATTAAATTTAGGGGAAATTTAGTAGTTCTCAGAACATAAACGAAAATTATATTTAACTCAGACACATAAATAAATGTAAGCTATAAAGTGAGAAATTTATAAGTGTTTTTAAAATTTCTGTAAAAATGAAAAGTCTCTAAAATTAAACTTAAGCTTTAAATGCAGAAATTTTGCACTTAATTGGTTTGTTTTCGTCGGCTGGGTCAGTTGGTGTTTCTGTTTGGAGGTTGCATGTTCTCCACATGTTGGCATGGGTTTCCTCCGGGTGCTCCGGTTTCAGCTTCAGAAGGGCATCCACTGCATAAAAAAATTTATGCTGGATAATTTGGCGGTTTATTCCGCTGTGGTGACCCCAGATTAATAAAGGGACTAAGCCGAAAATGAATGAATGAATCATTAAAGGGCACCTATTTTACCTCTTTTACAAGATGTATAATCAGTCTTTGGTGTCTCCAGAATGTGTACGTAAAGTTTCAACTTAATATACTTATCATATTATTAATTATATAATGTATAATATGCCCATTTTGGTGTCTGAGGATAATGTAGCTGTTTTTGTAGCTACTTCTCCCTACCCTCCGCTCAGACGTGTGTGTTAGCTTCTTATGCATATGTCAGATAAACAGCAATCAGTGACAGAGACAGGCACGGATGAAGCTGAAATACAGTTCATTAGTCAAAAATACAAAGTAAGTTTATTTGATGTATTTGTGGTGAAGTTTATTCAAGCCTTTCTGAAATGATGAGTCCCACAAATGCCGTTTGCAGTACACACAAAAACACATAAGCGCATTAAATGACACTGTGCATCTGTGGTGATTATAGCGGTTAAGAAGTAGATGGCGATTTTACTCTCTTTAAAACAAACATGCTCTGTTTTAAAAATGTTTTAAACTTATTACATTAACTATTGAAGTGCAGATGATTACAGAGAGTTGTAACATATTTTAATCACAGTTTCTATGCAAAAAAAAAAGTTCTGTGGACGTGTATACATGTATCAATCAATCAATTCGGTAAGTGGGGAAAGCACACTCCTAAGTCACGTTGCGATGGGCCTCAAAATCACTGGGATTTGGGTCCTATTTTAACGTCAGGAAATTAAAAAAAGAGACCTGTTGTGTTTATATCACTCCAATATGACTGTGGACACACTATACCTACACACAGATCTGTCCAAACAGCTTACAATTGTTAATTTTCATCATAGGTGCCCTTTAAAACGTACACACTCCATCTTTAAGGTCAAATCAACATTCATATTCAAATCTCCAGCACCACCAACAATAAGAGACTTCTCCAGTTTCTATATAATAAGGGTTTTCTTTAGGTTAGAGTACATACAGCCTATATTTGAGAAGCATTAATGACATGCTTTGGAAGTGCCGGGCTTTAAAAATGACCAAAAAATTGCAGTCCTCCTAAAAAACACAGGTGGAGGATGAATGTCTAGACGTTTCAGCTTTGTCTTTGTACGTATCAGTGGTGTATTTAATAGGAGGTTTGAATTAGGAGCTACACCCAGGATGTCAGGACTATCTGCAGTATCTGACTCAAGTCATGTTCATCAGATTATGGGTTGGGCTGTGGGCCTTTTTTTGTGCAGCAACAACAATACAACATTTGATTTTATGCATGAAGAACAAGTATTCAGTGGGTAAAATAAGTATTGAACAGATCACCACAGGCCACTGGGACAGGTGCCATTGACTTGAAATGTTCACTGAATTTTGGTTACAACCAAAGAAATATATGCAAAGAAAAAAACTAATTAGTTTACCAATGAAGATATGCGTAATGAAATGAAATGACACTGGGGAAAAGTATTGAACACATGAAGAAAGGGAGGTGTAGAAAGGCAGTGAAAGCCCAGAGAGTAGCTGTAATCTCTCAGCAACCCTCTGGCCTTCATCATTGTAAATGAATATTTTCTGCTTCAGTCCAACATCTACAGTACATTAGCAGGATGATGAAGATAACATTTCAGCATGATGCAAAAAACAGCCGAGGAAACTCTCTAATGCTTTCAGAGAAAGAAAATCCAGAATGGCCCAGCCAATCACCTTACCTGAATCCAATAGAAAATACTAAATAAAGATTAGATTTGTTAGACAATAAAAAAGGGCATGGAGGTTTCTACACTGTAAAAATTCTACTGCGAAAATCACAGTAAGTTACTGGTAATTTTCGTTGCCAGCAGAGTGTAAATTACAGGGAGGTTTGAAGGGGGGGGGATTGCTTTCCCATTTAATAGTGGGAAATAGTTTTCTCTGATTTGTATCCTAAATAATAATATCACAAATCAAAACAACAGATAATATAAATACACATTTTACCACCCCTATAATGGTTCATACCATTGTAAATGCTTAATGGCACAAATCAGCCTATAAAAGAAAAAAAAACACAAAAAAAAACTAATCAACGGATTTATGCGTAATGATATTGAGAGTGAAGTAACAAAAATTAACACATGAAATAAAAAATAACAACTTAACAACTGTTATTTAAGGTTCACAATGCCTTCCTCTGTCACATAACCAGCAATCTGCTCCTGAAAGATCGCTGGCATACTAGACATGTCATTCTGGAACTACATATCCCAGCATGCCTTTGCACGAACCAGTCACAATTAATCACACACAGCTGAATATCATCATCATCAATTGTTTGGACTATTTATACACATTTCACACACCAGTCAATGCGGAGTCTTTCTTTGTCAGTACCTGTATGGTTTCAGTGAGCGGCGTCCTGTTTATAGGGGTTTTTTTAAGTTATGTATTGATGATTGCTTTGTAACTTTTTGTACTTTGATCATCATCGCTTTGTTTTCGCAGTTTTCTGCACGAATAATCTTTTTCATTAAAAATTGCATTTATATCCAACCTTTTGTCTTAACTCTCTTGATAACTGGTTAAACCCTTAGTGCGTGACACAATCCTCTTACTCCACCGTTTTATCTCAGTCAGCCTGATCTCACGAGAAAACGTAAGTATTTTACGTTGTTCAGTTTAGAGTTCAGTCATACGAAATTGTATGATTTTAAAAAGGAGGCATGGCACCTAACCCCACCCCTAAACCCAACCGTCATTGGGGGAAGAGCAAATCATACTAAAATGTACGAATTAGCCACTAAATTAAAGTTACGAATTGCCATGAGATTGTGTTATCACAGTAGTTAGATGATCACTCAATAGTTAAAAAACCTTATTATTTTCCTTTCAATAAATTTAACCACACAAGAAATATTTTTCACCACCTTTAAAAGCGATGTTTCCATTGCACTTTTTATGTGTCAATGCGGTAAAATCTAGAAACATTAAAAATACATTTTCATCACATCTTTACATACTAAAAATCCATAAACAACAAACCATTAAAGAATCACAGAAAGGTACAATTCCTCATTTATTCACCTTGGGGTAAATGACTTTAATTTATGAATCCAGAAAGCTTCTCCTTGCAATAATCTTATTCAAATTGCCTCCTTTATGTGACTCAAACACTACCTCAATTCCTATATATTCCAGCTGTTTAACGTCATGTCCGAAATCTTTAAAATGTCTTGCTTACAAATAATGACTCATAATAACACTGAAATGATTTATTTTATTGTTAGCTGTCTGTTTGGAAATAAAGTAAGATGCTGCATATCATTTTGCTGATCGTATGATCTCTGACCACTAGAAACGTGATATTATAAAGTGCTGAAAGCAGTAACCAAACTGTCCCTTATTATTTCACTTCTTACATCAATCCAGTTTCGCAGTGATAAACACGTAGTTATGTGGCGTAACGTGGTGAATACAAGGTTTTCCAGAACTTGTAAATGTTGTGTAACAGTAAGCCTCTGCGTCAGATATGTAAGCAACAACAGAGCAGTTTTAAATGATCATTAGCAGTGTATTATGAGACAAATATAGTCTAAATATATATATTTTCTAAACACAACAACAACGAGAAAAAAAAAAACTAAGTGTATTTTTACCCACCAGCACATTTATAGCATATTCCATTAGATGAGAAGTGTGTTCTAGTTAGGCTTGAGCAAAGGTCATTTGTACCAATCTTTCACAATCCAAGAAGCTATTAAGACATATGATATGAGACAGCGGAAAGCACAGGGTGATAAAATATCATTGATCATGTTGGTATGTGTAATAGAGAAGCATAAGGGATGAAGAGCTGACACAGCATTGTTCAAAATCAGATCAGAGACTATTCTTTCATTCGTTTTCTTTTCGGCTCAGTCCCTTTATTAATCAGGGGTCACCACAACGGAATGAACCACAAACTTATCCATTACCCCTTCCAGCGGCAACCTAGTATTGAAAAACACCCATACACTCTTGCATTCACACTCATACATGCACAACGGCCAATTTACCTTACCTACAGCGCATGTTTTTGGACTGTGGGGGAACTGGAGCACCTGGAGGAAACACATGGGGAGAGCATGCAAACTCTACACTGAAATGCCAACTGGCTCCAACCAGCGACCTTCTTGCTGTGAGGCCATTGTGCTACCCACTGCGCAACCGTGTCTCCCAGACTATGTTTAATAACTAAATTATTTGTATGAGTAGCAGATTTGAAAAGAGTGAGCTGTGAACTGACATAATTATTGTAATGAGTCGATTTTAAATATGCTTTGTTGTGTACCTCATTGTATCATTCTCATATTCAGGGCAACACCTTCCCTAATGGCCTAAAAAATTATGATTACATTTAATAAAGCCAGTTTTTGCACTAATTATCATGAATCTGATATGAATCGCCATGGACTCACTCATTTTTTTAATGAATGCTATTAAAGCTATAATTAATACTCAATTTGGATTTACATTTTACATTTAGTCATTTAGCAGACGCTTTTATCTAAAGCGACTTACAAATGAGGACAAGGAAGCAATTTACACAACCAAGAGCAACAATGAATAAGTGCTATAGGCAAGTTTCAGGTCTGTAAAGTCTAATAAGGGAAGTATTAGTAGTATTAGTATTTTTTTTTTTTTTGGTACAGTTAGTGTGATATTCAGAGAGGCAATTGCAGATTAGGAAGTGAAGTGGAGACTAAATAGTTGAGTTTTTAGTCGTTTCTTGAAAATAGCGAGTGACTCTGCTGTTCTGATGCAGTTAGGGAGTTCATTCCACCAACTGGGCAGATTGAGCGTGAGCGTTCGCGAAAGTGATTTCTTCCCTCTTTGGGATGGAACCACGAGGCGACGTTCATTCACAGAACGCAAGTTTCTGGAGGGCACATAGATCTGCAGAAGCGAGAGCAGATAAGAAGGAGCAAGGCCAGAAGTCACTTTGTATGCAAACATCAGAGCTTTGAATTTGATGCGAGCAGCAACTGGCAGCCAGTGCAAACGGACTAGCAGCGGAGTGACATGTGCTCGTTTACACATGGATAAATGTGTTTACTTTTTTGTTGTTGTTGTACATTTACAATATAGAGTGCATCAGGTCTCTGTAAAGCCTTACATTTTATTATTATTATTTTTTTTGTTGTTGATGTCAAATTGTAAGACTTGTTTTATTAGGGACTTAACTAAACTATGCAAAAGCATAATGAAGCTTTATACTATTCTCTGATTACATTTTTCATGTATTTACAATGTTTAAAAAGTCAAAATGCTGTATAATGACAGTTGTTGTATTCATTTGAAGTAATATAATGCATTAGAATTCAATTCAGTTCAATTCATCTTTATTTCTATAGCGCTTTTACATGTAGATAGTGTCAAAGCAGCTTAAAATAGAAGCTCTAGTAAATTGAAACAGTGTCAGTTCAGTTTTCAGAGTTGAAGTTCGGTTTAGTTCAGTTCAGTGGGGTTTAATATTCACTGCTAAGAGTTTAAACAATGAAGAGCAATCCATCGATGCGCAGTTCGACAAATCCCTAACCATGCAAGCCAGTGGTGACAGCGGCGAGGAACAATCTTCACCAATTGATGAAGGTTAAAAAAAACCTTGAGAGAAACCAGGCTCAGTGCTGGATCAATGCAGAGACTCGTCTGTCATTGGGGTCTTTCAGGAATCAATCTCACGCTCTCTGCTACTTAATGACCACCACAGCATCAGCTCAGGATACGGCCTGGTCCAGGATTATGGACACCTTTGAATCAACTCTTCACAAGGATTGCATGAATGGCGCTGCATAATCTCCAGGGGCCTCAGGATGGGCATCCCCAGGTGAAAATAGAGAATAAAGAAAATAATTAGTGTAGCTGCTGTCCATAGTGTGTTTAAACAAGATGCAAAAATGGATCAAAAAACTAGGGGTTTCCAAACTTTTCAGCTTGCGACCCCCATTTTTCAAGGTGGTTATAATTAATTTAATAACATTTCAATATAAAATTCTGATTGGCTGATTTTTATTTGAATGTTGTTGTTTCTTTAACGTCACTATTAACTATCTTCTGTGGGTTATGAATAAAATATGGTAATTCAAATAATTTAACAAAATGTGTTTGAGTTTTGGAAATCACCAAGTGATTCCTTGTCATTGTCCTGCGACCCCTATTTTGAGAACCACTGATGTAAACAAACATTGAAACAAACATGGCACATGTGTCAATTCCAGTTCCTGGAGAGCCGCAGCTCTGCACATTTTAGGTCCAACCAGGCCCGGATGGGCTAATCGGGAGGACCGGGAGAATTCCCGGTGGGCCGGTCTGTTTTTTGGCCGCGAGGGCCGGTGTCCCTAGCAGCTTGCACCCTCATCAGTCACACTTTTTTCATCTATTTATTTATTTGACCATAGCTTTACTCTTTTTATTCATTATTTTGCCGCAGCTCCGCTCTTTATATTTATTTTCTCGCAGCCCCGTGAGCAGAATGCAGCCTGCGGGTTAACTAACGTCAATGATTTAATCATTACTGAGAGTTCAAACACTGAAGAGCAAATTCATCGATGCGTAGCTCTACCAATCCTGAACCATGCGAGGCAGTGGCGACAGCGGAGAGGGAAAAAAAACTTCACCAGATGGGAGTGAAGAAAAAAAACCTTGAGAGAACCAGACTCAGTTGGGCACGACCATTTTAATTTCTCCGCTGGCCAAAAGTCTTGTGCAGAGCTTCATTCGCCGTGGTTGAGGCTGGAAGATGGCCTCAGGGAAGAATAAAGGAAATAGTTAGTGTAGCTGCTGTCCAAAGTCTGTTTAAACAAGATGCAAAAATCAAGTGCCATTGTAACGGCAGGGAGTGACACACACAACTGGAGGTAAGATCCAATATCCAGGTTTATTCAGCGTCAGGCAAGCAATGATCAAACAGGTGCTAACGGGTATATAGAGGCAGTCCAGAATCGTAGTCGCATAACAGGCAATAGTTCGTAAGGCAGGCGGCTAAACAGGAGAACACGGATAAACAAGGCTAAGGTCTAAACATGGGAAACAAGACAGGGAAACCGCTTTGTAATGCTATCAACAGATTAACAAGACTCGGCAACCTGGATGGGTGAATGAGTGGCTTATAAAGGGTGTGAAATCAGTCTCTGAAAGTCCTCAGGTGATGCGAGTGTAATCAGTCTAGATGAGTGAGCAGGCGTGAGTGTGACCGGAGAGCATGTACGCATATGTAGTCCAGAGGAAGGCGGAAGTGTAGTCCATGGTGTTCGCATGAGAACCAGCGATCTCTGGAGAGCAATCGCTGGTTATGTGACAACAATGAAGAGCAATCCATCGATGCGCAGTTCGACAAATCCCGAGCCATGCAAGCCAGTGGTGACAGCGGCGAGGAACAATCTTCACCAATTGATGAAAGTGAAAAAAAAAAAAAAAACCTTGAGAGAAACCAGGCTCAGCACTGGATCAATGCAGAGACTCGTCTGTCATTGGGGTCTTTCAGGAATCAATCTCACACTCTCTGCTCCTTCATGACCACCACAGCATCAGCTCAGGATACAACCTGGTCGAGGATTACGGACACCTTTGAATCAACTCTTCACAAGGATTGCATGAATGGCGCTGCATAATCTCTAGGGGCCTCAGGATGGGCATCCCCAGGTGAAAATAGAGAATAAAGAAAATAATTAGTGTAGCTGCTGTCCATAGTGTGTTTAAACAAGATGCAAAAATGGATCAAAAAACTAGGGGTTTCCAAACTTTTCAGCTTGCGACCCCCATTTTTCAAGGTGGTTATAATTAATTTAATAACATTTCAATATAAAATTCAGGGCTGATGGCTGATTTTTATTTGAATGTTTCTTTAACGTCACTATTAACTATCTTCTGTGGGTTATGAATAAAATATGGTAATTCAAATAATTTAACAAAATGTATTTGAGTTTTGGAAATCACCAAGTGATTCCTTGTCATTGTCCTGCGACCCCCATTTTGAGAACCACTGATGTAAACAAACATTGAAACAAACATGGCACATGTGTCAATTCCAGTTCCTGGAGAGCCGCAGCTCTGCACATTTTAGGTCCAACCAGGCCCGGATGGGCTAATCGGGAGGACCGGGAGAATTCCCGGTGGGCCGGTCTGTTTTTTGGCCGCGAGGGCCGGTGTCCCTAGCAGCTTGCACCCTCAGCAGTCACACTTTTTTCATCTATTTATTTATTTGACCATAGCTTTACTCTTTTTATTCATTATTTTGCCGCAGCTCCGCTCTTTATATTTATTTTCTCGCAGCCCCGTGAGCAGAATGTAGAAAATGCAGCCTGCAGGTTAACTAACGTTAATGATGATGAAGTAATGCAACTATCGACCCTAAACAGCGGCACCTTAGTGAATATAAGAATTTAAAATAATTAATATTAATGAATAATACACCTGCTCAATAAAAATGATTCACTACATTAATAAATCTGACATAGCTTTATCAGAAATCTAAAAAGGGGAGAAAAAGATTGAGCCATCAAAAGAAAGTAGTGCTGTGTCTTAAGGGTCACAAGTCATAACTTATTTTTTATTACCACTGTAGTAGTGCAATTGTGGACCAGTGGTAAGCACGCTGCGCTTCAACGCCGCGGACCTGTGTTTGAATCTCACCTGAAAAATTATTATTAATTTATTTTTTTCATTTTTATTGTAAAGACATATAATACTGTTAGGGTTGTTGAACATTTGAATTTCTAAAGCAGCTGTTTTCTTGAAAAAGACGTGATAGTGAAATTAGAAACTGAATTGGAGTCAGTCGTGAACTGAGGGGACCGGTATGGCTTGAAACTCCAGGGCTGAAAACTGCTTTACACTATTAAAAATTTTCATGAAATCCATTTTTAATTTAAAGGTTAAAAGTTGTTGGAGGACACTCCTAATTTATGGATTTTTTTGTAGTGTCTAGAAATACTCAACCAGGCTATTTCTGAAAATTTACCATACATTTCTGGAGAGCGCCAAATATGTCCCTGGAGCTACATTTTTTGCAGTTTTTGATTTCAAGTGTCCACCAGAGACTGCTGTTTATGCTTTTTTAGATCTCAAAATTCCTCTTGTGCCATTCGAGCTTGCTGTTCTCTTGTTAATCCACTAGAGGCGGCTGTCGACAGACTGACTGACTGACAGACTCACTGACCGAAAAAGCACAGATTGACCAAATTTTCCCCTTCCATAAACCCAACCGATAGTGTTTTAAAAAGCAATCCAGAAAAAGAAAAACCCTTGCCTGATTGTTAGCACGTTTTCAGATTTTACCACATTCTCACCCTGTTATTTACTTGTTTATATTATATTTTGGCTTCTGTTTTTGTCTTACCAGCTTTCTGGAACTGTTCATCGCCAGACTCGTGGGCAACTCTGCTCCATTTCAGAAGCACTGACGTACATGGTGAGCCACTGGAGAAACTAGTAACAATGGAAAAGTCATCCACACAAAGGTAATTGTTCAGCTGGTAGAGCTAAAAAAAAAAGTAGAATCCGTCTGTAACATCATACCGACCCATAGCGTTTGTTTTAAAGACTAAATGTAGCCATACGTACCTCTGGCTACATAATTGGCGATCTACAGAATTGTATACAGGGCTACGTTTTCAGAATGAGCCTATGTTGGAATTACTACCCGAGGTTCACTTAAATACTTTGGCAATTGGCAGATTTTTGCTAATTGAAATGTGAACAAAAATATTTATCTGATACATTTTTACAGCAGTTTCATTAAGTGAATGTTTTCATTCCAAACATAATGAAAGGGCAAATTTGAACAATACACAAGCATTAAAAAAAGCATGTGACTTTCTCTTCTGCAATGATAGTGGCATGATTTCTGTCTGCTTTCGTCACTAAATTGTGTTGAGGAAGTCAGTTTTTACAGTTTTACAGTTTCAGTGGCTTTGGTGCATTTCTCACGACACTATTTACATTTGCACAACAGTTCATGCATTTCACAAAACAACTAGTACAAATGACAAAACCTAGTTGATAACCTGCAAAAGAGTGTCACTTGCTAAAATGGACAGCTCATTCCTCAAAAGCAAGATTTCATGTCAATGAAAGTGTCAGTGTCATCAAGATGAAGAGTCCTGACACCATTGTTTATGAACAAGACAGTCAAATCATCATCATCTTCAGCTGAACCTCGCAAAAACGGAAATGCTTGTAGTTTCTGCCAACTCAACTCTACACCATAACTTTTCAATCCAGATGGACGGGGCAACCATTACTGCATCCAAAATGGTGAAAAGCCTTGGAGTAACGATTGATGACCAACTAAACTTCTCTGACCACATCTCTAGAACTGCTCGATCGTGCAGATTCACACTCTATAACATCAGAAAGATCCGACCCTTCTTATCTGAACATGCAGCTCAACTCCTTGTTCAAGCTCTTGTTCTCTCCAAACTGGATTACTGTAACTCTCTACTAGCTGGGCTTCCAGCTAACTCTATCAAGCCTCTTCAACTGCTCCAGAATGTCTTCAATGAACCTAAACGAGCACATGTCACTCCGCTGCTAGTCCGTTTGCACTGGCTGCCAGTTGCTGCTCGCATCAAATTCAAAGCTCTGATGTTTGCCTACAAAGTGACTTCTGGCCTTGCTCCTTCTTATCTGCTCTCGCTTCTGCAGATCTATGTGCCCTCCAGAAACTTGCGTTCTGTGAATGAACGTCGCCTCGTGGTTCCATCCCAAAGAGGGAAGAAATCACTTTCGCGAACGCTCACGCTCAATCTGCCCAGTTGGTGGAATGAACTCCCTAACTGCATCAGAACAGCAGAGTCACTCGCTACTTTCAAGAAACGACTAAAAACTCAACTATTTAGTCTCCACTACACTTCCTAATCTGTAATTGCCTCTCTGAATATCACACTAACTGTACAAAAAAAAATAAAATAAAATAAAAAAATACTAATACTACTAATACTTCCCTTCTTAGACTTTACAGACCTGAAACTTGCTTATAGCACTTATTCATTGTTGCTCTTGGTTGTGTAAATTGCTTCCTTGTCCTCATTTGTAAGTCGCTTTGGATAAAAGCGTCTGCTAAATGACTAAATGTAAATGTAAATGTAAATGGCTTTGTCGTGTTTTTATTAAGCAGTTTACTCCGTACATTTTTTCCCATGCAAAAAAAGTTACCATGTTGGTGACACTTCCTGAACATGCTCAAGACAGCACTATATACTATTTGCACAGCCATTTGAAAGTTAGACATCAATGCGTTTAGTGTAGTGTCTGAGTACAAGACACTGAATATGCGTGTTTCACATTTTTACTGCATTTGCTCGTTGCAATTCTAATTTATTCACAGCAGTGTTCATAAGATTAAACACACCCTTATTTACAACAAACATAAACTCCCTTTGAGTAGAGCTGTGCACAACTGTAAACAATATTGCAGAACATATCGGAACTGAACCTGCAACATTTGTAAATCATTCATGAAAGTGTTCAATTTAAAAGACCTTTTCAGGAAAAAATTGTTGAAGATTTTTCTGAAATCAGCTTGACAGATTTTGACAACTAGTTCAACATTTGTGTATGTAAAGACTCAAGTAATGAAATGAGGACTATTAGTTTTATATGTTTGATGTGGAATGACTATTCAGCATTTACAAGTTTAGTTAATTTTGACTGACATGATATGAGTAAAGGATAATGGTGTAAACAGCAGAGAGTTGTATGAAAGCAGTTGATGCATGTCCAAAAGCCTTTGCAGTTTGTTGTAAGGAATGAGAAACTGCTACTATGATGTGCACAAATGACTAATTGTTTAGAGAAATGGATTAACTGTTGTGCAAATGTAAATAGTGTTGTGAGAAATGCACCAAAGCCACTGAGAAAAACTGTAAAATGAACATTTTTAGAATGTCTCTGTTTGGCTTTTATTATTATTTAGGAATGTTTTTGGTTAGAATGCTAATATAGTCTTTAAACCAAATGGATATTTTCACAGGCAAAAAAAAAATAATATATATAATAATTAATTAATTGTATTGGGAACAATGACCTAGAGAAATGTATAGATAGGACATCTAGTGGTGAATTTATGAACCTACAGATGAAAATATATTTAACAAAATGAGTTTTCTCAGTTATGATACATACATTTTGGAATCCAAAACTTTCAATAGTATCAGGATGCATCCTTTATGATGCAAGCTGAGACTGCATCACTCAGCGATGCAACTTCAGACACAACGCACTCAAATGGAGCTAGTGATGTCACTGTGACTGGTAGGGTTAGGGGTCGGGTAAGGTGAGCCCATTAAAAAGCATTGGATGCAGCCCAGATTGCACTCCACTAGGTCTGCAGCCAGATCCATCTCCATTTTCTACACAATATGCATGTTTTAATGCTTTTCGGTACTAATATCGATATGATGCTCAAATAAAATCAGTAAGATAACAGCGAAAGACATTAAAATAATCTGGTTCATTAAAATAATTTCTTATAGAACACACACACACACACACACACACACCCACACACAAATGAGCATAAGAGAATAAGAGACACACTATTGACCTTATTCTCCGCCGATGAGTGGGCGCAGCCATTTGAATCTTTTTGGCTTGAGACTTCCGGTCTCATTCAGTTCCATTCATTTTTAGACATTAAAAACTGCTCGTTACGCTGCTTGATGTTGCAATTTGACAATTCCTTGTTATATTATTCTACTTGGTCTGTGTAGTCATGCAAACATTTGTTTGTAGACCAAGTAGTTTGACCGTTTTCTGCCGTTTATTATTCCTAGTCATTTCTCCCATAGGCTACTGAATCGGAAGTTCTAAGACAGGGATGTTCAAACCCGGTCCTGGAGGACCGGTGTCCTGCTGAGTTTAGCTCCAACTTGTTTCAAAACACCTGCCAGGATGTTTCTAGTATATCTAGTAAGAGCTTGATTAGCTAATTCAGGTGTGTTTGATTAAGGTTTGAGCTAAACTCTCCAGGACACTGGCCCTCCAGGACCGAGTTTGGACACCCCTGTTCTAAGACAATCGCGAAAACAGGCGCACTTCCGCATTTTAGAATAAGGTCAATAACAACTAACTCAGAAAGACTTACAATGTGTACTAGGTAGGACATCTAGTGGTGAATATGTGACCCTGGACCTCAAAACCAGTGTAATGTTGAAGCTGTTTTTTGGGAATAACCTAAACCTGATGATATGAGTCAAAACTATGCAAAACAAAAATCACAAATGTTTAGATTGACTTCCACGAAGAATTGTGTACATTTCCTTCCATAAATCTGTCAAAACATTTTTAATTATTAGTATTATGCATGGATGGAATTTGGACAAGTTTAAATGTATTTCTCTCAGTGATTAGATTTTCAAAGAGCTGAATCTTGGTCAACTATTGTTCTGTCCTAACAAAAACAAAGGGGTATAGGGGAATTACCAACCTATTTCACACAGGTTCAACCAAACATACCAGTTGCAAAAAAGACCTGTTGCAATAAACATGTCGTGTTGTGCTGTAGGATGTTAAATTCTCTTTTTGAGAATTGGCTAACAGCCATCAAAAGAGCTGAATGTAGTGAGGACCTGATTAAAAATGCTGGACTGCAGTTCTCATTTCATATCAGGTAAGTTCACGCTATGCGGAATCACTCTGTCAGGTTTTTGTTGTGTTTTCTCTGTCTCCCTCTTGTGTCTAGTTATTTGTAAGCGGTTTAACCTGTTAGCAATTCCCTTGTTTCCCGTCCTCTCCCTTCACCTGTTCTCCCTGATTATTTGGCTATTTCGTCTCCCCTTCTCCCTCGTTCTGTGCTTAAAAATTATTTTGTGTCTGTGAGTTACCTGTCCTTCCTGATCAGAAGATAGAACCTTGTCCAGTCCAGTCCTGTTCTGTCTTTACCCACTTCGTTCGTTCACCTGTGCATTGGCTCACCTCTGCTCTGCCCACAGTCTGCGCTTGTGTGAGGTCTATCCATCAGCTCGGCTGCCTGAGGTCTGTTCCTTTATTTTTCGACTGTTCAGCCTATAGGCTTTTTCCGTTTGACCAGTCCAGCATCACAGAGCTGATTCCTGACTGCCTGTGTTTCCACTATATTATTTGAGTGACTGTTTCCCTACTGCTTATAGAGCAGAGTTTTGATCCACTTCTGTTTAATAAATCTTC
>NC_141027.1:12627500-12722500 GCF_052040795.2 Danio rerio | reverse complement strand
CTTTCTGTTGAGCAGGTGAAGACAATAACCAATCATAGGGGTGTAATACCTCGCCTGTCAGTGCTCAAAAAGCTAGCGGGATTATATTTACATTAGTTTATTTGCCATAAATGCTCATGCTATCTTCTGTGCATGTGTTGGAGTTTTGTTTGATACATTCAGAATGAGTGTTTTCTTTGAGCAGGTCAAAATATGTGTACAGTTCATATATCTTACTGCTGTATTAAAGGACAAAATTGTATTACGAATAATATATAAATATATTTAAATATTTTATATTAAAAATCTTGTGACCTGAAGAAAAAAATCTAATTATGTATGGAAAGCATCGTCAATGCACCGAGATGAACCAAGATATCGAATTGAACCGAATCGATGGCATGACAATCATAACCGAACCAAACCGTGAGACCAGTGTAGATTCACACCGCTACTCATTACAATTATAGACCCTTTTCTTGGCTGCTGCATGGAGGGCGCCATAGCAAACAGCGCCTTCCTGTAGAATGTTTAGAACTTCTGTTTACAGCATTTACAACCGGTAATTTGCAATGCAAAAATGGGTTTCAATAACATTTTGAGTGGATTACAGAGTGTTTTTGTGACACAACTTTGAAAGGTGCGTGTTAAAGCTGTTATAATCTGTCAGATCTGTGGTTCAAGCACGAGAGAAAAACAGTATCATAAGCCATGTTTCTTTTCGTTCTGCTTAATCACATGCCCCAAAAAAGATATTTAAAATTAACAGAACAATATGATGTCTTTGGTCTGCTTTGTTTATTAACTACATTACACAATACTTGTACTTTTACTTTCAGTAGTTGAGTAATACATTTTGAAATAAACTACTTGCAATACTCAAGTACAAAAAAAATGTTGAATCCTTTAGTACTTCCACTCAAGTATTGTGCTTAAAGAGCACTTCTACTTCTACTCAAGTCACTTTTTTGATAGAGCACTTGCACTTTTACTTAAGTCTGGGTCTCTAGTCCTTTATACATCTCAGTTTTTTTCTGAACGCCACCTTTATTGTCAAGTAGCTAAAACTGGCTCATTTTGAGGTGGAAACCGGCGGACGTGCAAAAACCTTAATCATAATTACTGGCCTCTGCACTTGTAAACACTCGCTCAGTTTGGTTCAGGGCTCTCAGCACTGCCAACAACCCTCACAGCTACCACAAAAGACATCAGCAAGTCTAAAGACATGTGTTAAAGGTGAATTAGATGATCTAAAATTGGCCGTAGTGCATGAGTGTGTGTGAATGCGAGTGTATGGGTGTTTCCCAGTTCTGGGTTGCGGCTGGATGGGCATCCGCTGCGTAAAACATATGCTGGAATAGTTGGCAGTTCATTCCACTGTGGCGACCCCTGATAAATAAGGGACTAAGCTGAATGATCAATGAAGCTAAAACATTTCTAAAAATAAATATATTCATGCCTTTTGCCATGGAACCATTTCTAAAATATTATACAAAAATCCTCAAAGTGACCACGTTTTTACAATTTGTTTTTCATCAGTCCTTCACGGAATAAAAACACTGCAATAAATCATTAATCCGGAGAACTTGAGAAATGGCCATTACATCACACATTACAGAGATCGAAAGTTCAAGTGTCTTAAGAAAAGGGAAAAGCAGTTTTAGTATAAGTTACAGGAATTTTGCAACTGGCAGGAGTCATTTACGACACTGCATTTCTTGTGTGTCCTCTGCCAACGGTAACTGGCTGTCGTAAAATAACTCTGAAAGCATTTACACGACGTCAGGGACATTATACGATTGTCTCACAAGGGTGCATGTGACCTGAAGTACCACTGACGCTTTTTTCTCTGAGCGATTTGCAGTGCTTTTACCAGCCCGTGGACAGCGCTCTGGGTAAATGTTGAGTCTTCATCGTCCCACTGACTTCAGCGCTGAGGAATGTTAGAGTGACCAGATGTTAACCTGGCCCTGTTTTAACCGAGCACCCTTTTTTTTTCTGGAAGTTATGATCCAGGATTAAGTCTTCCTCTGACTGTACTGATCCTTGGCACCGAGCTCTTCAAGTCCAAAAGCTTATCTAAGGTTAGAAGAGACTGAGAAAAAGCGCTGGCCTGCTGCCAGACAACCATAGACCAGCCAGAGTTTTCGCCACATTATTGACTGTACAGCAATGTGACATTCCTCCGGTCGCTTTCAAGTTAGAATTCATGGTGAAGCCGTCAACTTGGTGCTTTACTTATTTGGCACTTACGTCCCGCTGAGACAATCTATCTACAGTTCCCTAATGGAGCGACTGATGAAACATCTTCTGGCACATGAAAACACGCACACCTGCGCCGGCTCTTGTAAAATGCCAGGGGAAGTGAAATGAGCCTTTAGTAATGAGTTGTATGTGGCGCTAAACTGAACGAAACCCAGCACCGTGCGTCACATAAACGCCTTGTATTCAAACTGAATCACAATCAGGGTCAATTATTCAATTCAGTTCAACTCAAGTTAATTTGTATAGTGCTTTTTACCTTACTGTCCTAATTAATTAAAATCAAGGCATGATCATATTTTATTGTGGTAAAAGAAGCCTAATCTAGAGGTCTTTGCCTTTCATATAAGCCACTTCTGACACCAAATGATCAACCAGAAGTCAAGTTATGATTTGCTGTTCCTAAAACTAGGATAAGTATAGGATATAGGATAACTAGGACAAGACTTCTGTCACGTAGTGTAGGTGATTTCTATGTGTGCATGTTTAATGAAGTGAATTAAGTGTATGTGTTGTCCTGGAACTCCTCAGTGGTTGGCATCCTCTCTTTATTATCATTCCAGTCTTTACAAATGGAGTCATCTTGTAAAGTTATTTTCATATTTTAATGTATATCGCACAATGAGTATGTTTACATGGACACCAATAATCCGATTTCAATATGATTGAGACAATATTCTGATTAAAGGCCGGCTCACACTGTGAGATTTTTTATAATCCTGAAATGGTTCTCATGTCACGCTGTAAAACATCAGCTGTCTTAAAGTCAGACTGAATGACAATAAGTGAAGTTTCTCAAACTAATTTCGAGAGGAGCACGTGATAGGATTGACTACAGCTGATCCCTATCAATAATCACTAACTAGCCAATTGGATCACTCTAAATTCAATATAAATATCCAGCCTAAACTTCAATCCTCATCTTCGTTTTGGAACCCCCCCCCCCCCCCCCGGTGGCTAGCACTGTTTCCCCACAGCAAGGAGGTCATTGGTTCAACACTAGCTGAGCCAACCAATACTCTCTGGGCGGAGTTTGCATGTTCTCCCCGTGTTTGCTTGGGTTTTCCCCGGGTACTCCGGTTTGCTCCCACACTCAAAAACTATGCAACAAAAGTTAAAGTCACAAGCACTTACTACAAACTAGCACAACTAGTGATCTATTTTGGGAAGCTATCGAGAACTACCTGATCTCATATCCCTCCAAATGCTTATTGACCAGGCGGGAGCCTTGGGCTCATCCATCACCGAGCTCAAGGTTCTCTCCCGGGACAGCATGCCAAACTAGCTTAAATAGTCAAGCATTATCTAAGTGTGAACTCTTGAAAGACATGCCAAACGCGGAAGAAAACACCCTTGGAGTTTGATGTAATCCACGCTAGACACTTTCACTATCCAGCATTCTGAAAGGATTCCTCACAGCAAATGTAAATTTGTAGCGCCAATTTTGCACACAGCGTGTCTCAATAATAAAACCAAAGAGCTTAGAATGACCAAGAGGCGACACTCAATAGAACGTTCCATTGCAACAGCAGTGCCCAGCAACAGCCCCGGATTCCGCTATTTTGGAGTGAAAGTGATCGGCCGTCCATTGGCTCTCATTCCTGTCGCAATGGCAAGCAGCTGCTTTGTTTTTTTATTTATTTATTTTAAAAGTGCAATAACGCAGAGATAAAACCTTAAAGACGACAATACAATCACAATCATCAGCACTTTTAAAAGTTTATTTAACAGACTTATAATATGCTGTTGTTCTATTGGAGTTTTCATTCCAAAATGACCGCCGCGCCCTCTAGTGACTGTTTCCCAAATTACACTAGAGTGTCGCCTCTTGGTCATTCTAAGCTCTTTGATAAAACCAGGAAGAAAAAACAGTTTTGAAATTTCTCAGAGGTCATTTGAATTGTCGCATGTATTGCGTCATCAAATTTGGAGCTCCTATTGGTTCTTGGATTGACGCTCATTGCAGCTGTTGTCACACTGCAGGAAAGTGTCTGAAATCTGCTGACTCTGCCAGAACTTCATCTGAGGAAAAATCTGATCGCAACGGGCTGTCGGTGAACGTCAAACCAACGAATAAACATCACAGATTTTAGCCTAGGGTTTCAGGAATCTTTCAGGATTTCCCAAATTTGTCTCAGATGACTAAATCGTGGCTGAAATCTCACAGTGTGAGCAGGGATTTAGACTCTACTATGTAAACAGCGATTTTTTTATACATTTAATCCAATTAAGGTCATGGTTGAACTAAACAGAAATAGAATTAAGACTTAGAGTATGCTGATTTTAGTCGGATCATTCAAGTGCAGTACAGACATGTAAACACCTTAATCAAACTACTACCCTCATGTAGGATTTTTGCTGCATTTTGCGACAGGATAGTGTATACACACATGGCTGTTGGACTCTATTCTCTGCACCTACCAAGTCAGTAGGACCACAGACACAAACACTTTAAAAACGCGGAGGTTTTTCTTTGCCATTCGGCGTGCGACATCAAATTCCATTAAAACAACAGGCTGGTCAAGCTGGTTTTAGCTAGATTTAGCTGGTAATTGTCCAGCCTGACCAGCTAAGACCAGGCTGAAAATGACTGGAAACAAGCCTGGAAATGGCCAAAACCCCTCTAAAACCAGCCTGGGCTGGTTTAAGCTGGATTTTTCAGCAGGTACGTCCCTGTAAACGAGTTTGGAAATGCATTCTACCATAGTAAAAGTAAAAAAAGAACCAACACAATCTTACAGAAATTCTTAACTTTTTGATTTAGTGGCTTACTCGAATGAATTCGTACAGTTTAATTCATACAATTTAGTAAGATTTGCTCATCCCCCAATGACGGCTGGGTTTAGGGACAGGGTTAGGTGCCAACCCTTCCTTTATAAAATCATCAATGTCAGTTTTTTTTCAATAGTTATTATCGTTTTGAGTGTGAAAAGACCTCGACACTGATTCAGCGGCATCCACCCAAAATGGTTTCTCGTAAAACATAAAGAAGCGCACTATTAAAAGACCTGCTTGTCTATAGAAGCAGAGATGGTGCATAATATAAAGGGAATTTTCCAGCCCTCATTCCACTGAAAGGCTTTCCTTTCTTTTCTTATTTAGGGCACTTAAAGGATCGTATGTCAGATTGTGAACATCCTCGCGGAGCTCAGAACCTCCCTGCGATTTCTATTCTTGGTCGTGAAATGAAAGTCATTCCTGTTAGCTGTATTATTTTTGCTCTGTCAGGGCTGTTTCCTGGAGGAGTTGATGAGAGATGGCTAAACCCCGCGCTCTTTCCTTTGCTCTGGTGTGTACAGGAGGGAGTTTGTTGTGGTAAGTCAGTACGGGCCCCTGTCAGCTACCTTTGGGGCCTCGTAGTAGGGAATTTATTGGAGAAGATGATGACCCTTCTAACACAGTCAGCACCTGAAGGATTTCTGTGTGAGTCTGTGTGCATTAGTCGAAGTCAGAATTTTTAGCCCTCCTGAATTATTAGCTCCCGTATATTCCAACCCCTCCTCCCCAATTTCTGTTTAACGGAAATAAGATTTTTTTCAGCACATTTCTAAACATAATAGTTTTAATAACTCATCTCTAATAACTGTTTTATTTTATCTTTGCCATGATGACAGTAAATAATATTTTAGTAGATATTTTTCAAGACACTTCTATACATCTTAATGTGACCTTTAAAGGCTTAGGTTAATTAGGAAAGTAAGGGTAGGTTCTAGACCAGGCGATCGAAAACTTTTCAGCCCACGACCCCCAAAATGACAATGCCAGTTACTCGTGACCCCCAATATCCTCTGAGATGGTTATAAATACAGAATCCTTGCATGCAATGGTGCATACACACACACCAATAGACCCAAGTCTATTCTTCGTTTAATTTCTTTAATGTACGTCAGTGCTGTAAATGGGCCCGAAAGTTTAACCTGGTGTAGGGGGGTTGGGGGGTATATTCACCAGCATCCACTTGGATGATGCGACTGCAGCCACAGGACAACAGCGCCGATGCACTCACCACACACCAGCTATTGGTTGAGTGGAGAGACAGTGATAGTCAATTCGGTGGATGGGGATGATTTGGGGGCCATGATCGGTAAGGGTCAATGGAGGTATTTGGCCAGCTACACCCCTACTCTTTATGAGAAGTACCTTAGGGTTTTTAATGACCACAAAGAGTCAGGACCTTGGTTTAATGTCTCATCTGAAAGATGGATTAGATACTAGTTAATAAAATAGATTAGAATTAGATAATAAAATAATAGTAGTTATTATTATTATAATTAGAGTAACATATTTCAAATGCACACATTAATGCACTGATTGTGATCTTGCAATCATTAATATTAATTACAGATGAAAACCTTTTTTATTATGATATTTTTTATTTAATTAATAATTAATAGAATTTTTTAATCTAATTTATTTTTTTTAATTTTATGAAAATATAAATAAATATATATTTTTAACCCGTTAATAAGGGCAGAAAACAAACATGTATTTATAATATTAAATATAATTATTAAATATGATGATGATTATTGCTATTATTATTAGAAATAATAATAACAATAAACTACATAAAAAATATTATTATTATTATTAGACAAACATGTTTCATATGCACACATTCATGCACTAATTGCGATTTTGCAATTATTAATATTAATTACAGATAAAAACATTTTTATTTTATTATTTTATTTTTTTTAATTCAATATTTTTTATCATTTTTAAAACATTTTTAATTTAATAATTGTTTATTACATTTTATTTTATGAAAATATAAATTAATATATAATTGAAACCAAGTAATAATGAAAAAATATAAGTACAACAATGTAATTATTATTATTATTATTATTATTATTATTATTATTATTATTATTGTTATTATTATTAAGAATATTAATAATAATAAAAATAATACTAAATATAATAATAATAATAATAATAATAATAATAATAATCATATTAATATAAAAATAATAATAACAATAATAATAATAATAATAATAATAATAATAATAATTATTATTATTATTATTATTATTATTATTATTATTATTATTATTATTATTAATATTATTATCATTATTATTATTATTAGACAAACACATTTTTAATTCATGTACTGATTGTGATCTTGCAATCATTAATATTAATTACATTTGTAAACCTTTTTATTTTATTTTTTATTATAATGATTGTTATCTAATTATTAATGATTTATAAAACACATTTTGTGTTTAAATTCTGTTCTGTTGTTTTACAATAATACTATTATGCATTTATACATAATACTACTTTTCATAAAAATATTTTCATTAATATGTTATATTTTCATAAATTAAGCAAATCATTTTGACATCACTAAATTCAGTGTTAAAAATAAATGTCTAATCAGTTGCTGTATTCTACATATTCATAAAAGGCAGGCATAAATAGTAATAATTAAAAATAAAATTAGTTGAACACTTACGTAGTTGCTCTGTACTGTGATTCTGCATTTGGACCAGATCCTGAAATTTATTTGAATTTTGTCCAACATACACACACACACATACACATACATACACACACGCACACAGAGACATATCTCAGAGCCGTTAAATCAGGCTTGTCAGTAAGAGTGTGTGTGTGTGATGAAAGGCTGTCGGGCGGCTCCTCTGACCATCTGCCAAACTCTGCTGCTCTTTAGGTTGTAAGTGCTTAGAGAAGAGCTAGCATTAGCATGTGTCGCTCCAGCAGACACTCCCTTTATTTAGGTATAAGATTATATTCACTTTTCGCACCAGGTGTGTTTTGTTTTTAGCAATCAAAGGCTTGTAAATTTTAGAGATGCACTGATTGACAAGCAGAGATCAGAAGCAGCTGCATCAGGCCTGTTTTTTTGTGTTTCCGTTTGACAAATCACTGTTCTGGACTTGTATACAAAGTAGGGCCATGTGATATTGAAGAACAATGTGATATTTGATAGTGTGCTAAATAGTGAAATATTCAAGTTAGATAACCAACCTACAGTTGAAGTCAGAATTATTTGCCCCTCTTTGATTTTTTTTTTCTTTTTTAAATATTTCCTAAATGACGTTTAACAGAGCAAGGAAATTTTCACAGTATGTCTGATAATGTTTTTTCTTCTAGAGAAAGTCTTATTTGTTTTATTTAGGCTAGAATAAAATCAGTTTTTAATTTTTTAAACACCATTTCACGGTCAAAATTATTAGCCCCTTTAAGCAATTTTTTGATTTTCTACAGAACAAACCATCATTATGCAATAACTTGTCTAATTATCCTAACCTGCCTAGTTAACCTAATTAACCTAGTTGAAAAATATCTAGCAAAATATTATTTACTGTCATCATGGCAAGGATAAAATAAATCAGTTATTAGAGAAGAGTTATTAAAACTATTATGTTTAGAAATGTGTTGAAAAAAGTCTGCTCTCTGTTAAACAGAAATTGGGGAAAAAATAAACAGGGGGGCTAATAATTCAGACTTCAGCTGTATGTTGCAGATTATTTCAAGAAATTACTTGATAGTCTGATGTGCTTATTTTATTTTTATTGAATTTATTTCGATTTGATTTGATTTTGTCTAATTTTATAATTTTATTGTGATTAATTTTTATTTTATTTTTTTAATGAAAAATATTTTACTGCATTTTTAAAATAAATTAATTTATTAATTTACTTTATTTTTATTTATTTTTTTATTTTTATTTTATTTATTTTTATTTACTTTTATTTATAATTTTTTCACTTTATTTTTATTTAATTTAATTTAGTTTTATTTTACATTTATTTTTTATTTTGATTTATTATTTTATTTTATGAAATATAAATACACATATTGTTTCTAACCAAGTTTATTTATTTATTTATTTATTTATTTATTTATTTATTTGTGTATTATTTATTACAACAACAACAACAACAATATTAATAATAATAATAATAATAATAATAATAATAATAATAGTAATAATAATAATAAAAACAACAACAACAACAACAACAACAACAACAACAACAACAGTTGTTATTATTATAAAAAACTGATTTTTTTTTATTTTAACCAAGGACACACTTTTATGTCTACCGCTTTATATAAGTGCCACGAACTGGAGGAGCTTGAATTAGCATTTTTATTCAGGCTGTCAACTGTTTTTGTTTGTTTTGTTGTTTTGTGCGTGTGTATATATATATATATATATATATATATATATATATATATATATATATATATATATATATATATATATATATATATATATATATATATATGTAAATTGTTATTATAGAATTGGTATATATTTGTTAAAGGTGCAGTAGGAGATTGTCTTCAGAAGCATTTTTTGTTGTGCTGGTTAAAAGTCTCTTTACAGTCTAATAATAATGATTAAAGTAAATGATCTAAATATATTTATATGTATTTTTATATTTTGGTATAAAGGCATAAAACTAAAAAATGTTCATCCAACTAAATAGAGTCGGACCAACATCTCTCATAATGCCGATAAGTAGACCAAACTGTCAGTCAGCAAATGCAGATTTGATCAACTGCGCAGCCGTTTGTACGCAGGTAATGTTCTGTTTTAAAACTATTTTAACTTCACGCTAAGCTGATGTAACATTGGATGTTGTTGTTACAAATGGGTTATATCTTCACAGAAGTGTTTTTCAGCCACTAAAATCTTCTGGTGAAAGATTGATAAGGCTATTTTCAGTTTCATAAGGGACCTTTTACACCATCGATAATGTAGATTTTAATAAGTTTAACAACAAAACACAAGTAAATAGCGCTTTTCCGCCTAGTCTCTATATTGTTTACCATGCAACTCTAAATATATATGCACTTTTAGCTGCACAGCACCACAATTATGGAATTCCCTGCCATTAGATATTCGTCAGGTGGATTCTATCTCCAATTTTAAATCCCAGGTAAAAACCTTTCTGTTCAGGATTGCTTTTAATGATTTTATGGATTAACACTATGTTTATTACTCTTCTCTCTTGTTTTTATAATGTGCCTGTGACATAATGTAAGGTGTCCTTGAGTGCTCTGAAAGGCGCCTATAAATAAAAAGTATTATTATTATTATTAAATATTCGCTCTAAAATAGCATGTCAGTTTGGCTTAGTAATGAGTGTAATTCCTGCATGCCGCCAGACAAGCACTAGTCGCATTTAACACATGAGAGAGGGTTATTTTGCTGTCATCTTTAAGGTGCGCGTGCTCCTGTTTTAGGAGGCGTGGCTCTGGACGGCAGGGGAGGGACTGTGATTCAGAGATTTATGCTAAGCTGTTAGCTTTATGGAAGATCACCTACTGCACCTTTAAATATTTATTTATCATACAATATTGAATATATATTTATTACTTATTTTTGGTAGTTTCAAATGAAATGATTACTCCAGTCATTATTGCTTTTATTACTATTATCATTAATAATAATAAAAATAATAATAATAATAATAACAATAATTATTAATATTACAGTGATTTCTGAAGGATCATGTGACTGAACACTGGAGTATTGAAGCTGAATAAGCTTATGTATGTACACTATATCGGGGGCTGTGTGATTATAATGCAGTGGTTTCCTCTAATTTGCAATAAAGCAGCAAATAAACATCTAGTTCATGTGTTCATATTTGACATTCCTTGTCTGGTTTCCAGCTTTAAAGTAAATAAATGCATGAAAACAAATTGGGATTGGCCAATCGGCTTGTAACAAATTGTCAACCGGAATTGACCATTAAAAACCAAGCGTCTCCAATAAATACTTCCCTGTTTAATGAGAAAGGAGGGGAAACAAGCTTTTCAGGAGCTCACACTGATTTTATAACCTCCTTAACGGCCATAAATTGTTTATAAGTGTGTCACCGGGCCTGGCATTAGCACGGTAAACACACGCTAGGCTACTTTAAATTGCTGTAAACGGTGGAGGATTTGGCGCATGTGCTGCAGCTTATCTTCCTCAATAAACCTCTAAGACAAAAGAGAGTTTGAGCCAACAGAGCGAGTGCTGCTTTTCTTTTCTCGCTATCTCACACTGAACTTTCGACACTGCTTTAACAACAGCTAAATTTCCTCCTAATTTGTGCTCGCTGTAGTCCTTTATCTTCCACTGGTTTTGGGGATAGAGGAGATGGAAAGCAGCTGGCAGGTTTCAAGGTTCATTTCACAAGGACGATTATTTTTTATATGTCGGTCTGTATGTGCTTTTTGATATTTAGAAGCTGATATACAGTGAAAAAAAAAAGTTTACATACGTTTTTTTATGTCTAATGATAAATCATACTAAATGTTTACTACTTTAGGTCCGTTAGGATTATCTAAATGATTGACATTTGCTAAATTACAGAATAATGAGTTTTTTTTTTTTTTTGAGAATTTTTAATTAATTTCTAGACAGTAAAAATTACATTCATTTCCTTGGTATATTTTTAGCTTTACTTTTAAGCTGTATAACTTTGGTCAAATGTTTTGGGTATCCCTCCACAAGCTTCTCACAATAGTTTGAAGGAATTTGGGCTCATTCCTCCTGACAGAATTGGTGTAACTGAGTCAGATTTGTAGGCTGTCTTGCTCGCACAAGCTTTTTCAACTCTGCTCACAAATTTTCTATAGGGTTGAGGTCAGGGCTTTGTGATGGCCACCCCAAAAAATTCACTCTGTTGTCCTTAAAGCACATTTGAACTAATTTGGCAGTATGCTTAGGGTCATGGACTGTTTGGAAGACTCATTTGTGGCCAAGTTTTAATTTCCTGGCTGATGTCTTGAGATGTTGCTTCAGTATTTCTACATAATGTTCTTTCTTCATGATGCCATCTATGCTGTGAAGTGGACCAGTCCCTCCTGCAGCAAAACAGCCCCACAACATGATGCTGCCACCCCCATACTTCACAGTTGGAATGGTGTTCCTAGGCTTGTAAGCTTTCACCTTTGTCCTCCTAATGTAACACTGGTCATTATGGCCAAACAGTTCAATCTTAGTTCCATCAGAGCACAGGACATGTCTTCAAAAATTACTTTTGTTCCCAGTGTAATTTAGCAAATTTTAATCTGGCTTTTTTATTGATTCTGGCTTGTTGATTTTCCCATATTTAAACACAAGGAAGCAGTGTGTTTGAGGTTTTCCTTAAATACTATTCTACAGTTGTGCCTCCAATTAACTCAAATGTTGTTAATTAGCCAATCAGAAGCCATTGACATCATCAACTGAGCTTTTTCAGTGGCATAATAAACTTATTGTATGTAAACTTGACTTTCAAAAAAAGTTATAACAATAGAAAAAAATCTTTGCTATTTAGCATAACAGAAACACATTTGATAATCCTAACTTACCTAAAAGAGAAAACAGTTTAGTGACATTAACATCTGACTTAATTTAAATGGTTATGTGCCTTTTTATACAGTGTATGTAAACTTCTGGTTTCAACTGTATGTGATTCACTTTCATTTCATATGCATATATCATACTGTTTATGCACACCATTTTTTAAAATTCAAAGGTTCAAAGATGAAAAGCATCAATGCAAAAAAAGTGGAATACCCCTTATAGAAATCTGTTACATGGAAATATATGCAAGTTTAAATTTGGATTTCACATATATAAAAAGGATATGTTATAAATTCATCATATATTGCAAAAATGATTGTTTACATATATTTATTTCAACCATGGGAATTTCAAATAAGTAGATATATGTTTTAATATATTAGATTAATAATTATATAATGAATCATGTCCATATATGTTCATACACTCACCGGTCACTTTATTTGGTACACCTTACTAGTACCAGGTTGGACCCCCTTTTGCCTTCAGAACTGCCTTAATCCTTCGTGGCATAGATTCAACAAGGTGCTGGAAATATTCATCAAAGATTTTGCTCCATATTGACATGATAGCATCACACAGTTGCTGCAGATTTGTCGGCTACACTATCCATGATGCAAAACTCCCGTTCCACCACATCCCAAATGTGCTCTATTGGATTGAGATCTGGTGACTGTTGAGGTCATTTAAGTAAAGTGAATTCCTACCATCTGAATTTCACAGCAGAAATTCTATCAGATTATCAGATTTTTATTTGGGACAGTGTAATTTCTGAAAAGAAAACCCAAATATTTACATATCATTAATTAATTAATTTTTTAAATGTATTAATCAGAGGTCGCCACAGTGGAATGAACCGCCAACTTATCCAGCACGTTTTACGCAGTGGATGCCCTTCAAGCTGCATCCCATTACTGGCAAACACCCATCATTCTCATTCATACACATACACTACGGACAATTTAGCCTACCCAATTCACCTGTACCGCATGTTAATAGACTTTTGAACGGAAATGCCAACTGATCCAGCCGAGGTTCGAACCAGTGACCTTCTGTAAGGCAAGAGTGCGACCTGTGTTTTCTGGTTGTATTTCAATAAAGAATATGAGAAGGTATATGTAATATCATTATACCCTCACTAAAACTAAAACTGTAACTGGGGGTCTAAGACTTTTGCACAGCACTGTATTACACCACAGTATTTTCAACGTAGTTTTAGCGCTCGCCTACTGCTCCTGATGGCACTTGCTTTAAACATCCTTTCATCTTTTTTTCATGCTTGAACAAGTAAATGACTGCTTAAAGAGCCCATATTATACATGAAATAGGGTCATATCTTGGTTGTAAGGGTCTCCAACAACAGTTTAATATGCATGCAAGGTCAAAAAACACTTTCATGGTCTTATAATCTGCATTTATTTTTACCTAATTATCCCAGCGACTCCTGTATGAATCGTTCAGTGATTCATTTGTTCCCAAACCCCTCCTTAGCGCGAAGCTAATCTGCGCTGATTGGACCGATGACAGTCTGTCGCGATTGGTCGACTGCCTTCAGTCAGAGAGTGAAATGGCCAATAGCTAATCAGCAATTTAAAAAGTAATCACAGTTCATACACGCTAGATAGTGTAGGCGTGGATTTTAGCTGCCACACACACACAAACACACACACACACCTCCGGACGAGAACGCTCCCGCTTCCGCCCGCACCCGCCAGGTTTTAGCCTTAGAACACGCCCCGTATTCTGCCCGCCGCGCCCGATCCCGCTAAAGAGCGGGGGAGAACAAAACCGAAAATCTGTATAAACACACACACAGCACCAAGCATAAAGCTCTCGCTCGCTCGCTCGCTCGCTCGCTCGCTCTCTCTCTCTCTCTCTCTCTCTCTCTCTCTCTCTCTCTCTCTCTCTCTCTCTCTCTCTCTCTCTCTCTCTCTCTCTCATACGCGCGCGTGCGCACTAACACACAAGCACCAAGCAGACACATCTTTCTCTTTCTCAGGCAGCCCGCTCCCGTCCCAAATCAAACCCGTTACCGACCGCTCCGGCGATTTATTCGGAAATTTATTCCCGCGCCGCAGAAATCTGGCGCGGGGACAGCCGCGGGTATGCACACCTCTAACGTTACCACGGAGCTCCATAAACAAAGCAGCACGCGTCGCGTTTTTAACGTGACTTTGCACGCGATAAGAGAATATAGCCAGTTAACCTGATACAGTACACTCGGTTACAAGTAACAAAACACAACTAAATACATTTGCAAGCTAGAGTCAACGAGGCAACAACTTTAACCGCACGTACTTACACTTGAGAAATGGAAGAAACCCATCCTGATGTCCATCAGTAAGTTACTGATCCTTCCTTTAACAAACGCAGATGAAGTATTCTTTGTAGCATGTAGCTTCCAGAAGTTTCCAGTAGTTTCCAACTGCTTGGCTATAATGCTGAGGTTTCATCTTTGGGTAGAGACTCAATATATCCATCTGCAATGTGACTTCAATCGACCGGCATGTTTGTGTGCGTGTGTTTGTGGGTGTGTGTGTGTGTGTGTCTGGGTTACTGCGTCAGAGGGCGGGGCCTCAGGTTTGAAATCTCCCGGGTTTGCGCGTGCACGTGAAAAACTTTGTTTCGTTCGTACGTCATGGCGAAACACCTAATGAGTCGGTATCAAGGCGACTCGTTTGAAGCACTATGATTCGACTCTTTTATAGATGAATCAACAGTTTTAAACACTGTATTCTTACAGATTTAAGCCTTAGCTGGATACTTCACTTCACTTAGAGCTGTGTTACACACTACATGGAGGGGAATTTTCAAAAACCCATAATATGGGCTCTTTAAGTCTATTTAACGGATTAAATTTGAAGCAATTTACACTATTGATGCTCCAGAATGAACCTTATGAAAATGAAACTAGTCATATCCTATGCATACCTGTCCACATTCGGATCATAAAATCCGGGAGATTTTATCCGGGGTGCGGGGGAACTGAAGAACAGGGAGCAGGTATGAAAATGGTTGTGTGTTGGGTTCGGTGCGCATGGTGACCGGACTGGACCACGGACTGTCCTAGAGGATTGAAGACTCCAGCAATTTTCGCTAAGTTACTATTTTTACAACCAATGTTTGAGGGATGAGCATTTATTTCAAACTGTGATGAAAGTCACTTAAAGCACGGACAGTTCCTGTCGTTTTTGATTGCAGCCAATCAGAATCAAGAATTTCAACAGGCCATGATATATGTGTGTGGGCATTCTGTAAAATGAGCTGTTGCTTTGTCTGCATTCTTTAATTAGCACACTGTCAGTAGATCAGTAGCAAACCGTTCCACTCTCCTCACACTTTTATGAGCTCGCGCTTCCACACTAATTTGCAGTGTTTAGTAAATCTGTTTTTTTTAATGTGCTGCTGTGGTGTTGTTTTTACAGGGGGTGGCGAGTCAGACACAGAGCGCTTATTTCCTCCCCGAATTTGCACTTTCTCCACAAGGAAGCTTTCTGGAAGACACAACCGGAGAGCAGTATCTCACCTACCGCTACGATGACCAGGTCAGAAGCGCTCATATAATTATCTGGATTGAGGCTGGCATGATATCTAATTAAACTCCAGTCATTCTTGACACGTCCTGCAGTGATTTAATTGTGCGCAATGACGGTGAACTGATTGTGGTTCATTAGCTTCTTGAAATTAATGACAGATAATAGCATGTGTTTGTTATACGCTGTAAAATAATTGCTGGACTTTTGCACTGCACATGGGTGTAGTACCGAGCAATCAAAGAGAACTAAGTGTAAAAACAGAACACTTCATAGGTATTTTGCAAGGTACTAACTTTTGTGCTCAGCAAGTAACGCTATTGATGATAATACAATTTCTTGCTGCACTGACCATGAGCTAAAGTAGCAGCGACTTGCACAAAATTCTAGGCTTATGCTAGATTTGCTGAATGAAATCAGCAAACAATGTAAATGAAATGACAAGACGCTGATGCTAGAAACTTGTATTACTATCGGCTAAGTGAAGTAACGGCTAGTTTTTGAAGTAACTTTTAAGGGTGCCTGATAACATAACAGCGCATGCTCCTCAAAGTGCATACTTTCTATCCTAAATTACTGAATATTACATATGTTATATATAGGGGTGTCACGATTTAAATTTTTAATCGAAATCAATCGAAATTTCTGCTCAATTTCGATTATCGAATCAAAAAATAGAATCGTCGATGCTGCCACGCCCCCATGTCACGTCAGCTTGGCTTGCCAAGCGGGAAAAAAACAGGCTTGTTGAAGTGCTTGTTAAACTGCAGACACAGGAGACCCGTCGACAGAACTTAAACCCTCTCCTCTTTCAATGAAGTCGCCGGTGTGTAAGCATTTTGGATTTCCAGTGAGTTATGTTGACAACGTTCGTGTTGTCAACAAAAAAAAAAACACAGTTTTGCAAGCTCTGCTATGTACGTATTATGTACGGTTCGTCCGATAGACAACACCGGCATCGCGATCTTCCGCCTGCCCCCGTTGCAAATCCCCTCGTGAAAAGTACACACTCAGGCCCTGTTTACACTGTCTTTGTTTTTAAATGGCATTTTAGAACGACAACGATTTGACATCCACAGGGGCGTGTAGCATTTCTGAGCAGCCCTCCTTCCTCTCTACCTCTGAAAATGCACATCACGTGACCACACAGACACAGACGCACACACAGCCATGCGCTCGAGAGAGCAGGTCCAGGCAGTCAGAGGACTGCTTCAATCTTTCATTTACTTGTACTTAGTCATTTTAGCGAACACCTCAGATACTGTTGGCTGGTTCCTGTTGGTTGTGCTTCTTTTTTACCGACGCCTTTATAACGACACAGATCACTGCCTATTCACAAGTCCCACAGAAAAAGTGATTGACAGGTGGTAATTATGTGTGTATCTTGCCTTTATTCATTTACTGTATGATTTGTTTATGGGTAAAACAGACCATACAGGTCAGGTAGTTTAAACGGTAGGCTACAAATAATTAATTGGTCATTATTTAATTAATTATTCATAATCGAAAATCGAATTGAATCGTGCCTTTACAATCGAAAATGTAATCGAATTGAGGATTTGGAGGATCGTGACACCCTTAGTTATATGCCATTTAGATCAGAAAGGTGGATATGTATATTGAGACACAGGGATATCGATGGTTCACACTAGTCGTTCATAATGAAGATTCATTCACAAATGAATAGCAGAACAGCAGAAACCGTTGCTCATTGACAAACATCAATGTAGAGCTGGTATTTGAATGATTCTTTAGCGTAATGTCTAAAGTGAAGACAAAACAGATGATTTTGCTCACATTTAAGATTATAAGGTTGAACCTCATGAAATGCCATCAGTCTACAGAGATTTCCCAGTATTTCACTGTTGCTATTGGGATATTAAAATAATAAACCTCAAAAAAGCCAAAGCACAGCAAACACTACCAGATTACTATGGTAAAAATGCAGCACTACAAAATACAAAAGAGAGAGATTGACTTAGAATGTCACTTACCTGTTTTATAATGATTTGGTCAGCTGTAGTTAGAAATTACCCTGAGATTTTCTCCTCTAAGGGCTTATTATGCAGACTTGGTTGCCTTCTTGTGGCAGAATGTCAACAGCCTTTGCTCTCCTCAATGACAGGCTGATGGATGCCGAAGCGCTGAATCTCAGAATTGATAAATATTTAAAATAGGCACTTTCCTTATAAATAAACTGCTTAGTTGAAAACTAAGCAACTACATTTTTGCCTAAAAAAGCCCCAAAAGTGTGTTATGTTGTCCAACAGCTGCAATATTTGTCGAACTGTAGTGAGTTTATTGATCTGCTCTATGTGGACGGAGTAATACACAAGAGTGAAAAGGCTGTACGAGTGCAGTTATTGCAGAATATCGCACAACTGTCAGCCAATCAGACTCAAGAACCAGACAGAACTGTTGTATAAATATATAATATATATATGTGTAAAATGTGTGTGTTTGTACACCACATATGCACTTTCTTCTATTCAAATAAGTTGCAATGCATTTGTTAGAGTATTCATGAATCATTGAATTAATGAAATACATAAATAAATTAAAAGGTTGTTTATTATTAGTTCCAGTATTAAGAAATATGAAATTTAATATAATTTTTTTCTTTTCACAATATACTTCTATGTATTGAAATTAAAATTAAATAAAACTAATATGTACTTTAGAATTGGTTTTGCATTATTAGTTCACGTTAAGTAATGCTGTTAACTAATGCTTAATAAAGATTTAACATCAGATTAAATATTTATGTAGAAAGAAAACATATTAAGTGCAAATTAAAAAATTTAGTGTAAAATATGTTAAAATTAATTGATATACCTAGAACTTGTCCTGCACATTAAAATACCTTAATAATAAGCTAATTAAGTATTTTTATCACAGTTTTTTTTTTAAATATTGAATAAAACTTAAGGATGCATTCAGAATAAACATGATTGTTTTTGTGGTGCTGTGTCTTTCTGCAAGAATTCATTGGTCTTTAAAATATTTATGCTCTCTACTATATATTTCTGTTACATCAGTGCTAGTGTCAAAAGCAATACGATTCCTTAAAATGCTGCCTAAGTAGGGAGCTTACTAAATCTTTCGATTTGTCTTTTGTGCTGTGTGAATTTTTCTGCAGAAAGTGAACAAGAAAGTCTCCTGGGTGTGTTATTGAGTGACTCAGTGATTCATTCACAGGAGGACACAAATCAATCTTGAATAATGACGGTCTGTGTTGCGCTGAGAGGAAAACAACCGGCAGAATAGCAAGAAATTATGTCAGTGATGTGTTTTGGTTTTATTTGTGCTATAGTTGTGTCATGAGTAACCTGGCCTTAACGAGGGTTTTAATATTTAGGAAATATCTTTTTAATACTAATCACAGAAAGAAGAGGAACTTCATTGAAAGTAGATTTAATTTAGTCTCAATATGCGCCACATTAACCAGTCAGGAGCTTGCTCTTGTAAGGGGCATGATTGTTGTTGGTGTCCTGGGGGAAAATCCTCTTGCCCACACCGGACACCGCTGAAAGATTCCATCATCCACAGAGTTTCTGGAGGAGTTTATTAACTCACAGAGCTGGGAGCACTTCTGAAAGGATCCAGTGGACTCAGACAGGGCACCGAACAAATCAACACTCTTTTCCAGCCTTCATAAAGCACATAAACACAGTTATTATCTCAATAAAATCCATGTTAGCCACTTAGCAATGAAGCTACAGTCACTCCGAAGACAGAACCCCTGTCCATGATGCAAATACATGTCAATTGCTCTGTGAATTTGACGTACGAATGAAGTGAGTAAACAATGTTCACGTGTCTATTTATGCGCGAATAGCACAATTTATCCGCACGTTCCATGTCTGGTGTCAACACAGCATAAAAACATGAGTGGTGGTCAGGGCCGGAGCAAGCTGAACTGCCTCTCTAGGCAGAGGACGATCACGCCGCCCTCAACGCCAATGTGAGAATGAAAGTGACCGGTTATGAAAATGAAGTGAGGTGTCGCGGACCTCTATTCTGCTGCCCTATGCGCGGATATAACTGTGGACGAGCGGGTGCTGAGGGAGGGAGATGTCGCCGACGTTGCTCTCTCTATTCTGTCGCCCTATACGCGGATATAACTGAGGACACGCGGGTGCTGACGGAGGTGTCGCTGACGCTGCCCTCTCTATTCTGTCGCCTATGCGCGAATATATCTGAGGACGCGGGTGGTGAGGGAGGTGTTGCGGACATAACTGAGGACGTGGGTGGTAATGGGGGTGTTGCGGACGCCTCTCTGTACTGCTGCCCTAGGCGACCGCCTAGGTCGTCTCTATGGACGCGCCGGCCCTGGTGGTGGTGCAATGGTTGCTCCGCCTGATTGGCCAATTTTTGTTTACGAAATTCACTTAAAGCTCATGCTTTTAGACTGTAGGGGAAACTGGAGCACCTGAAGGAAACACACGTGAACATGGGAAAAACATCCAAAGTCCACACAGAAATGCAAACTGACCCAGCCGGGTCTCGAACCAGCAACCTTTTCTTGCTGTACTAACCACTGAGCTGCCGTGCCGCCAATGTAGATATTGATATAGTCAAATCATTTTGCAGACATAATTCAGTCTTCAGCATTAGCAATGGTTTTTAGCACTGTTGAGCTATTTCCACTCAGCGCAATCGTTTAAGACTTTCAGATCAGCCTCACGGCTTAAGGGGAATTTAGGCCAGGTTGTGTCGGTAAACCCTCCGTAACACAAAAGCCCAGGTAAACCCCAAGTTTATGTGCATTATTATAAAGCTCTGCCCGACTGTTTTCTTTTGAACGCCTGCCCTTGGAGCCATTAACCCAAACGCACCGTGTGTCAGCACTGATTTCTGTTTCCTGGCCAGTTGTTGTGTTTGTGACGTGTTGGCATGCATGTCCAGGATGGATTTTATTATGGTGATTTAGTGCTGGAATGCGGCGGTGGCACAGCAACCACGCAAACACACGCTGAATTCCTGTTGTTATGACAGACGCTCAAGCATTTCTGCTCATGTGGGCTTGTACCAATGCACTGCTGTTGTATATCAATGATGATAGGTGTGAGTGTGTGCAAATACACACTCATACTGGCTATGTTTATTGTAGTATTCTTTCCCACTGCTCCTAATATAGCTGTAGCATACAGGGTACAACCCTTAACGATTTTTATTCTTTTTCAAATATTCCCCAAGTGATGTTTAACAGAGTAAGGACGTTTTATTTAACAGTATTTTATTTAATGTTTTTTTTTTCTTCTTGAGAAAGTAGTTTAAATATAATTTTCAAAGTCAATATTATTAGCGTTCTCAAAAAATTATTCTATTCACCTTATTGTCCGTCGTCGAGTGGGCACTGCCATTTGAATCTTTTTGGCTTGAGACTTCCGGTCTCATTCACTTCCATTCATTTTTTGACGTTAAAAACTGCTCGATACGCTGCTTGATGTTGCAATTTGATATTTTCTTATTATATTATTTTACTTGGTCTGTATAGTCATGCAAACATTTGTTTGTAGAGCAAGTAGTTTGACCGTTTCCTGCCGTTTATTATTCCTAGTCATTTCTCCCATAGGCGACTGAATCGGAAGTTCTAAGACAATCGCGAAAACAGGCGCACTTCCGCATTTTAGAATAAGGTCAATATGCTGCAGAATTAACCACTGTTGTTCAGTGACTTGCTTAGTTAATCTTGCCTAGTTATCCTAATCATCCTAATTGTCCTTGTTAAGCCTTTAAATTGCACTTTAAGCTTAGTACTATCTTGTAAAATAACTACAAAAGTAATATGACTTGTAATCATGGCAAATATTTCATTAGAAATTAGCTATTTTACAGATCTCCTAAGTATTCGTGATTCCATGATTGCTGAATCCACCCAAAATCAACAGTCCCAAACTGTTGCGATACTAATTAAACCCAAAATAATCGCCAAAAAATGTAAACAATCTCATAAAACATCTATTTCCAAACTTTATAATCAAATTATATTTATTTCAGTTTGCAATTAATTGTTTTACATGACTTATGGATGTCGTTGTTGGTCGTTATGTGTGTTTGACGCACTTCAGACTGCAAAATAAAATGGGAGCAAACATCTAACAAATGGAGTAAATAAAAACGAGCAGCTTATAATGATGGCAACTGGTTCATGGATGACGGTCGCTGGACGTGACCAAATTGAAGGACATTATTTGTGCTTTACATGTATGGCTGGTACTATGGTGTGCATAATAATTTTAATGTGCATAAAATTGATAAATGCATAAAATCGATAAATAAACTCTTTCCCTGCAGATAATGAGAGAAAACGCTTCCCTGTCATTATTGACGAGTCTTGCGGCAATCTGTGTTTTAGGTGTATTACGGTAGGGGAGGCCCTAACGCATTTCCTGGGTGAGGTACATGATGTCAGATGCTCTGTGGAATAAAATCGTAAAGAAAGTAACATCGTGGATGAAAATAAAAGTTATTCAACCGTCCTTTGGCTTAATTTCTACCGTTATAGATATTGTCTGACAAGTGACCAAAATAAAGAAGCTTTATTTTTATGATTTTATATGTCATTGTCATTGTCAGATTGCGCACCTAACAAAGTAGGTTACTTAATATGGTAAATAAGATCTGTATTTAATATATATATATATATATATATATATATATATATATATATATATATATATATATATATATATATATATATATATATAATATGTGAAAGATGTCGTGTAAATTGTTGAGTTAAAAAAATGCAGGATAGCTCACCTGACTCATGGTAGCAGCAGAAAAACCTGTCACGATGTTTTTCAGAAAATAACTTAATCCGAGCATCAGAGAAAAAGAAAAAAAAGAGTCTTGCGCACATACGCTTGCTACAGAAAGTTCACACACACACACACACCCACACATAGACACACACAAAGACGAGGTTTCTTAAAGGAGCTGCACCCCATTTTCACTCGTTACAGACACTTGTCAGATTTTATTTTTGAGAGCAGGCAGGAGGTTGACTGACTGTTTACACAGCAGAAAAGCAAGTGCTTGTAGGGGCGTGATGTGGAGCCGATCCGTGAATCGCAGCACATTATGATGATGACCAATCAGAGTCACTTGAGGGCGGGCCTTTTAGAGGAACTAGGAAATATGACAGTCGTTTTCATGTTAGCTGAGTAGCTGTGTATAATCAAAGTGAGATATATGAAAAAATAACATGATTTCCTTCAAGTGAAACATGAGCACACATTGCTTTGCATCTTATAAACACAACCAAGCCTTAAAATTACATTCTGGGACACCCCTTTTAAATACCTTCATGGGTATTATAGTATTTTATGCTTTAGAAGAGTCAAAAACGTACTTACAGCACCTTCAAGAGTAGAAGACTCAGAATTGTGAATTTATATCTGTCAATTATGACTTTTTTTTCACCTCAATTCCAACTTATTTTTCTCACAATTACAACCACTGTAGTCCGTACAGCCTTTAATATATGTACTTCAGACTGCATGTCTGTGCAGCACATGTATACAGTTCCCAATGATTTTAGCACAGTTTCCATTCAGGCAGACAGAAAAAAAAAACTTGCTGTAAAAAAGAATCTCTCCATTATAGATGAAAAAGACCTTCTCATATCTTCGTAATCTTTTTCACCGACTGTCATTTCGCATTCAGAACATGTCAAAGGATGTAAAACCTTCCCAAGGTAAAGACCTCGCCTTTCAAAAGCAAATGCCACTTCTGCCTGCGTGCCGTTTTTCTCTCCAGTACGCCGCCTCTGATGCCAGAGAAAGGGTGGATGCGCTCCAGGCCCGAGCCACAGATGGAGGGCTTTTCCCTGCAGACACGGGGCTTAAACTAATAGATAATGCACATGTTCCCTTTGGGCATCTCTACGGCCAGCCCAAGCGCCTGACAGACAACCTTATAGCATAAAGCAGTTCTCCTCCGAAAGCACCGTAAAGCATGTCTAATGGTTTTTTGTGTTGCCCTACCTGCTCGAGACTTGAGTTTAGCCAGCTGGAGTTTTCTGGCTGCGGGCAGATTGCTAGTGCCAGTGTTTCCACTCACAGCCAGTCCTGCACTTTCTAAAATAAGTCCTGGTTGCTTTTGAGAATATGTGACATACAGTGCAGACTAGGGGTTGTGATGTGGATATCATATCATAATTTTGTAGTTTAGTTTTGTTTCGGTGAGACTTTATTTGTCCCGTAGGGGCAGTTCAGTTGCATGTAGCATACAAGTAGCCATTTTACAAATGCACATACAAATACATACATATATTTACACGTATATACATACAGTTGAAGTCAGAATTATTAGCCCCCCTGAATTATTAGCTCTCCTATTTATTTATTTTTTTTCTCCAATTTCTCTTTAACGGAGAGAATTTTTTCAACACATTTCTAAACAGGATAGTTTTAATAACTCATCTCTAAAAACTGATTTATTTTATCCTTGCCATGATGACAGTAAATAATATTTACTAGATATTTTTCTAGAGACTTCTATACAGCTTAAAGTGACATTTAAAGGCTTAATTAGGTTAAATAGGTTAACTAGGCAGGTTAGGGTAATTAGGCAAGTTTTTGTTTAATGATGGTTTGTTCTGTAGACTATTAAAAATAGTATAGTTTAAAGGGGCTAATAATTTTGACCTTAAAATGGTTCTTAAAAAATTTAAAACTGCTTTCATTCTAGCCTAAATAAAACAAATAAGACTTTCTCCAGAAGAAAAATATATTATCAGACATACTGTGAAAATGTCCTTGCTCTGTTAAACATCAACTCTCACAAGGTTACCCACTAAAGCTAAACAGGGCTGTGCCCAGCCAGTACCTGGATGGGGGACCGCATGGGAAAGCTAGGTTGCTGCTGGAAGTGGTGTTAGTGAGGCCAGCAGGGGGCGCTCAACCTGCGGTTTGTGTGGATGCTAACTCCCCAGTATATTGATGGGGACTCTATACTGCTCAGTGAGCGCCGTCTTTTGGATAAGACATTAAAATAAGGTCCTGGCCCTCTGCGGTCATTAAAAACCCCAGGATGTCCTTTGAGAAGAGTAGGGTTTAAACCCCGGCATCCTGGCTAAATTTGTCCAAAATTCCGTGTGTAGCCAGCATCTAAGGATAATAGTATTTTGATGTCCAATAGCGACATCGAATGATGTTGATATTTGGTTGATTTAAGGTTGTATTGGAAAGTGACCAAAATCAAATATGGGGCCAACATCTTAAACCAACGTCATATTGATGTCAAATACTGACTATTTGTCAGGTATGTTAACCAAAATCTGTTGTCTGCTGGACGTCATAGTGGTAACGACCACACAACGGGGGGGATGGGGGATGGGGGATCGGGGAGGGGTTGGTTGATAGACTGCGCGCGACGTGTCTGAAGAGCGTGGAGGGAAATGGGGGTGATAAGGGTGCGTGACTTATTTGAGGACCGGGAGGGAGACGCATGATTTCCAGGAGATTATCACTCGTTTGCTGGCATTATGAGTCCCGCAAATGCATAGAGACTCCCGAAACTTCCAGGAGAATTGGGATGTCTGAATAACACGTTTGACAACTGTGAGACGCGATCCAGCGCTACATCCTTGATAAAGATGTGCACTGCTCTCTGTTTCTGGAGCTCTGAGAGAGAAGCGTGTGGCTGTGTGTGTTTGGCTCTGCAGTGAGCACCACTTGTGTCGCTGTGTGTGTGTGTGTGGCCACGTGATGTGCGTTTTCGGCGGACAGAGGGCTGATCAGAAATACTAGGTAAAATACGGTGTGGATGTGGATCATTTTCGTTGTAAAATGCCATTTTAAAACTAAGATGTATTGGTGTAAACGGGGCCTAAGTACGTATTTTTTGCGAGCAGGTTTGCGACGGTGGTGGGGCGGAGCATCGGCGATGACAGCTCAGCATCATGTTGTCTATTGGCCATATGGCTATGGGTCTTATAGGCTACTCTTACTGTCTTTTGGTCAATATAAAGTGATCAGACTGGCTGCTCTATAATTTTTGAGCAGACTCTTAAAAAAAGTACTTCAATCAGTTCCTATTCTGTACAGTTATTGAATAAACCAGCAGGTGAAAGAAACAGTGATTACTTTTTTTATGAATGCATAGTAAAATGTGGGAAGAATGTCCTGATTGGATTTCAACTTCCTCAACAAGTACTATCTTTGATGCCGTTTTTTTCCTGGAAAATTGTGATTTATGAATTTATCTTTCTGATGAATTTCTTACTATTCTACAAGTGTTCTGGGCAGTACAGCCAAACAAATCCTTGTTTTACAAACAGAGACTAACAAGGTAACAAAATCTAAAAATAAAAAAGAATGGTAAAGTGGGCGAAGATTAAAATCTTTGTTGTACATTTTGTCATACAACCATTTACATTTAAAACCTATATAATGTACAAATAAAACAAGCATTGGTTTGCCTTTCAAGTACAGGCGGTGTATTTATTAGTGGCTTTTAAGAAATCGAATGAACACATTTAAAAACATATGTATATTTTTGGTCCCATTTCATATTAAGTGTTCATAACTACTATGTACTTACATCAAAAAATATTCACAATGTACTTACTGTGTTTATAATGTATTTGAGAACACTTGAGGTGCTTTTGAGTTGGGATAGAGGTTGGGTCATGGACAGGTTTGGTGGTATGGGTAGGTTTAAGGGTGGGTTAAGGTGTAAAGGATGGTCAACAGTTTATTTACAAATGTAATTACAAAAATTAATTACAGATGCAATTACATACATGTATTTAATCAAGCATAAGTACACAGTAAATACATGTATTTACACAATAAGTACATTGTAACAAACTATTAGTTCCTGTGTAAGTACATATTAGTTAAGGCCATTTAATATAAAGTGGGACCATATTTTTGTTTTATTATCATCAAATGGATATGGGAATACCGAACATGAAAATCCTGTCCTCATTTACTTTAACATTGTTTTAAACCTGAACGATTTCTTCTTAGACATAAGTTATTTTGGAAAATGTGGGTAACCCAACAGTTGCTGGTCCCCGCTGACCTCCATAGTATTTTAATTTATTTTTTGGTTATCAGCAGCCAGCGATTGTTTGATTGTTGTGTGTGTGTGTGTGTGTGTGTGTGTGTGTGTGTGTGTGTGTGTGTGTGTGTGTGTTTAGCACAAGAAATAAATGAATATCTAATAAAGTAAAGCTGTATTTTCCTCGCTGTGTAAATAATTGAATTCAATTAATCTTTGTTAAAGCTACAAGCATACAAATTCATTTTGCCCAAATGTTTTAAACTCGTTTAAAATGTTTACACAGGCCTTGAAAACACAAGAAATTGATTAACTTTCACTTTATTACACTGTAAAAAAATAAACACATGCTTACTTTAAAAATCTTACTGCTTTACATTTTTTAGTAGAATAAAATGATCTTTACTAGTCATCTCAACTTGCATCAGTCAAACTGACTCAAAATATCAAGTTAAAATGATCCTTATTAAGAATGAACTTAAACTATTTTGTTGTGTTGGCTTTTCGTCATATTATGTTTTACAGTGTATGGTTAAACTGAAATGTTTCCAAGCTTGGTCAAATGTAATTCTGAATATGTGACTATTGCATATGTTTACACATTGCAATATCAAAGGGATACATTGTGCAGCCCTATTGCAGACTTTGAATGGGATTGAAGCGTGTTGATTAATTTGGTTCAGGGGTCGGGTTACGGTTGGCTTTGTGGAGGTGTTCACCTTGGGTAAGCCGGTGCCAGGTTTCATCTTGGTGATCTTTGATGGGGGTTTTTGCTAGGCTTGGCCCCCCGTCTGTGGCACGGCAGTGTTCTGGATGAAGATTTTAATTGCCAGAGTCAGGCTCAGCGTGGCTTAAAGGAGATCAGAAGTTGCGAACTAACTATCAGTGAAGGAAAGAATAATGAACAGAGCGGGAGGGCGATGGATTTGAGCTGTGAGGTGTGAGAGGCCTCTGGACTGTATCAAGAGTAATATATACAAAGCTGTCCGTCTGTCTGTCCAGCCATCCGTCCATGTTTAATGAGTGTTAAAAGGAGAGTTTCACCCAAAAATGAACATTTCCTCACCGTTTAGCAAAACTCAAGTGGTTGCAAACCTTTGAGTTTCTTCTGTTGAGCAAAAAATAAGATATTGTGGAGAATGTTTACAATAATTTACCGTCATACATGTCTTCAACAAAAGAAAAGAAGAAAGGAAGGTGGACAGGAAGCAAGAAATAAAGAAAAAAAAGAAAATAAATTGAAAAAAGGAAAAAGTTAAAGGGCACATATGATGAAAATCATCATTTGTAAGCTGTTTAGACAGAACTGTGTGTAGGTATAGTGTGTCCAGAGTCTTACTGGAGTGATAGAAACACAACAAGTCTCTCTTTATTTTCTCCTGATGTTAAAATAGGATCCAAATCCCTCCCATTTTGTGGCCCGTGAAGTACGTGGGAGTATGGTTTCACCGCCCACTGAATTGATTGACAGAAGCGTATTAACATGTCTCTGTAGTAACGAGTATAATCGTATTCTCAAGACAGGACCTGCGTAAAGCAACCGGGATTAAAAGATCTGTTCTGCTCTCTGTAATCTTCTGCACCTCAAGAATGAGTTTAACAAGGTTAAAACGGTTTTAAAACAGTGCATGTTTGTAATAAAGTAAGTTAAAGACAGTAAAATCGCTGTGATTCTTCACCACAACCGCATGTCAGTACAATTATAAAAGAAGACGCTTCACTCCCGGTTTGTGGATTTTAAACCCGGTTTATTTTGTACATTAACATAATGGATATTCATACAGCAGTGGATATTAACGTGTATCCTATCATATTTTGCTGTGCAAAGCTAAACGTGTGTGTGTGTGTGTGTGTGTGTGTGTGTGTGTGTATAATGACATTGTGTGTGACTCATCGTTGCAGAAAGGCTTGAATTAACTCCACAACAAATACATCAAATAACAGTTGGGAAAGTTCTTACCGTAGTAAGGGAGATCTGCTTCATTCATTCATCTTGCAAACAAAATGATGTACATGTTAACCTAACTGTGCGTTCACACCGAAAGCGGCGAGAGCGTCCAACGTCGCTCTGGCTGCCCCGGCGACAATGCTGTCTGCCTTCAGCGCCGGCGGCGAGAGCGTCAAAACTGGCTTCATTGATCTCGTATTTTAAGGAGCCGTTGCAACATGTCAGTTACATTCCCGTTGGGGTGTCAAAATTAATTGTTTCTTCGGTGCACCGCGATGCAGACGCGGACAATTTGGTATCGGTTCAGTAATAATCATAACCGATTATTATGTACTGACGTCATTTATCTCCTATACGCTCTGTCGCGAGGGAGGCGAGCGGGGGTATTTACAACACTCAGCCAACTCAGGGCCGGCCCGTGGCATAGGCACCATAGGCAAATTCTAAGGGCGCTGTACATCCAGGGGGGCGCCAGAAATGAGCGCGGTTAAGTTGGTTTTGTTTTCGATATTTCTGACACATTTAGTTATAGACAGCAACTCAAAAACCTCTTACCCGAAAAAGATCTAAAGTGTGTTTCCTACAAAAAGACAAAGCTGGTTATATTTCACAGCTGTCTTTTTCTTTCACTCGACTTTACTAGCACTGCTTCGTTTTATCGCACGCAATATGCATTTAGCCGGGATAGCTCGCGCTGAGAGGTGCTCTCAGTAAGGGACTGTCAGAAAAGTGCTTCTTTTTGTAGTTTTTTTTTTAAAGTTTTTTTTTTTTTTTGCTCCACTCAGCGCGAGCTCTCCCTGTTGCGAGGACTTAAGTGTTTGTGTGTGTGCGTGTGTTTGTTTGTTTGTTTGGTGTTGTCTTTGTTTGTGTATGTGTTTGAATGAGAGACAGTGTGGTGCTGTGTGTCTGTGTTTATACAAACAGCTTGTTATAGCCTCCCCCCTCTTTCTCACGTCGCGTGAGATTCCGGCTTTTTTAAAGATAAATGAATAATACATTATTGCACATCAGTAACTCGCCAGTAACTTATTTAACGCATGTTCCTGTAAGAAAACGTTGTAAATAATTGAAAATCCGGTGACCGCAATCATCAAACTCTTGGGAACAACTGTGGTCAAAACCAAAGTTCACATGTTTGTGTTCTCTGAACTTCTCTCAAGCGGTGGACGTCTTCATTCTGATTGCTGGCCGCCGAACCGCGGTATAGCTCATTACCATAAAGTTGACTTGATTTCAACTCTCCTCGACGCCCACGATGGCGAAGACGCGCTGCGCTGCTCCTCGCCACTTACCGCCGTCGGCTCTCATTGAAAATGAATAACTTCCGGCTACTTTGATGCTCTTGCCGCTTTCGGTGTGAACGTACGGTAATGCTCAATGGACTATAGTTAGTTACTTCTTTGATTCAGATGCTGTATGAATAGATTTGTTACATATTTAAACAGCTAAATGACTAGTAAATGATGTCATCAGCTGGTGAACTTGAGCATTTACTTGCACACAATACAATTAATTTCTTCTCCGCTTATAATGCGGTATAATCCCATGTGATGGACAGAAGCATTGTGAGTCCTCTATTAGCGTCATGCTCTCATGGTTCTCGGATCAGCTCCATACAGCCCTCAATTCCCACAATGCACCTAGTAATAATCTGGAGTCTCATTACAGGCGCTACAAAGAAGCAAAGCTCACCTCATATACAGCCATCAATAAAGAGTCATTTCACACTGTGCAGAAATGAGCCACATTCAGGGTCCCTGAGTAAAGATGTGCTCAGGCCACACAGCAGGACTCATGCTGAGCCCCTACTGAGTGTGCACTGCTGTATGCACTGAGTATCAATTTAAATTTGAACTCACTTCACCAAAGACTATAGTATGAATATGGGTGGTTATGAGTGAATTTCGGACATTCTTTGTTTGCAATGTTGTCATTATCACATGACATAATCAAATGACCGATTGACATTTTGGAGGCAGTTTGATCCAGCCTATCATATTATCGAAATTCTGCGCCCCTATCACCGTCTGCTATTTTGTGAGAGAAAGTCTGACTAACCTGGTGTAGTGGTGTACCATTGGTGATTCACATGAAAAATTGTAAAATGTAGGTACACAGAAAGGCTGGGCATATTTACAACTTCATGTTACCTGAAACGTAGAGAAGTGTATGAAATAGATACTTTTGTGTGGATGGCCTCACTCCCCACTGTATCATCCATCCATCTATTCATCCATCCATCCATCCATCCATCCATCCATCCGTCTGTCTGTTAGCATCTATCACACAGACCTATTGCTCCATCCATCTCCATATCTGTTTGTATCTATCCACCCATCCATTCATTCATCTGTCTGAATCTATCCAACAATATATATTGTTCCATCCAGCCATTCATCCATCCCTCTGTATATCTGTATGCACAGTCCATACATAAATCCATCAGTCCATACTGTACATAAATCCATCCATCCATCCATCCATCCATCCATCCATCCATCCATCCATCCATCCATCCATCCATATCTATCCCACATGATCTATTGTTTCCATCCATCTATCTGTATATCTGTTTGTATCTATCCCATCCATCCATCCATCCATCCATCCATCCATCCATCCATTTGTATAACTATTTGTATCCATCTCATTGATCCATCCATTCATATTTGTCCCACATGATCTACACATCTGTTTTATCTGTCCAATCCATCCATCAGTCCGTCCATCCATCCATCCATCCATCCATCCATCCATTGATCCATCCATCCATCCATCCATCCATTGATCAATCCATTGATCCATCCATCCATCCATCCATCCATCCATCAATCCATTGATCCATCCATCCATCCATCAATCCATCCATTTATCTATTTGCATCCATCCATCCGTCTATCCATCCATCCATCCATCCAAATATATATTTGCATCTATCAATCATCCCTATATCTATTTGAATTCATCCATCTATCTGTTTGCATCCATCTATCCATCCATCCATCCAGTCATACATATATTTGCATCCATCCATCCATCCATCCATCCATCCATCCATCCATCCATCCATCCATCCATCCATCCATCCATATGTTTATTTGCATCCATCCTTCCATCTATCCATCCATCCATATATCTATTTGCATCCTTTTATCCATCCATCATCCATATATCTATTTCCATCCATCCATCCATCCATCCATCCATCCATCCATCTATCCATCCAAGAGTGTGTTAAGTTAAAAGTATTTTTGAGTATAATAGTTTATGGGCCTTATGGACAGACAGTTAAAAGGGCTACTGCCTTTTACATCTCTGACAGTCTATTTGTACTTTCCAAATTTAATTCACATTTTACAGCACATTTAAACACAAGGAGTCCAGTTTGATTACGCAGCACTTTGGTATTTAATTCAGACCTTTCATTTGATATGTGTGTGTGTTTGTGTTTGTGTGTGTGTGTGTGTGTGTGTGTGTGTGTGTGTGTGTGCATAAACATACTTCTGCTCCTAATTGTCTCCAATTAAAGCCTGCATTTTTTCCAACTGTTAAAAAAACACATTTCATCACCTCACTCCCCGCTAATTCTCAAAACGCCTTTTCATGCAATGACACCCTTGATCTATTTTTAATGCGGCATTTCTATAAAGTCGCATCTCTGAACTGACTTTCAGGTCCGTGTGCCAAAAAGGATGCTAATAATGCCAAGGTCTTGATGCTGATCAAGACCCTCTTAGTTATATGGGACGTCTAGTGTTTTACCTTGAGGACTTTTCGTCTTAGGCTTGTATAAAGTCCCATTTGCCTAATCCTCAATAGCGGCTGACAAAATGTGGCTCAGTTGTTGGCTAATACTTGACATTTGAAAGTAGATAGCGATGCATGAGATCAGGTTCAATGTTAGATGTTTGGTTAGCAAAAGGATTTAGTGCTGTAGATATACAAAACATGGGTGTAATGAGGGCGATGCCATAAACCAGGGGTCACCAATCTCGGTCCTGGAGGGCCGGTGTCCCTGCAGGGTTTAGCTCCAACTTGCCTCAACACACCTGCCGGGGTGTTTAAAGTGTACCTAGTGAGAGCTTGATTAGCTTGTTCAGGTGTGTTTGATTAGGGTTGGAGCGAAAATCTGCAGGACACCGGCCCTCCAGAAAGAAGTTTGGTGACCACTGCCATAAACGATGATATTTAAATAACCGGTGACTGATTTAAATCACTTTTTGAAGTGTTTCTGAATGCAAAAAGTACAGTTGTTCCATATTTACACACAAAACTATATGTTTGCTATTTGTTCAAACTTCTTACATTTTTATTGCAAAAACATGTCAAAAATTTATATTAAGTAATAAGATAATATCCATCATTCATGTACACTCACCGGCCACTTTATTAGGTACACCTGTCCAACTGCTCGTTAACGCAATTTTTTAATCGGCCATTCACATGGCAGCAACTCAATGCATTTAGGCATGTAGAACTGGTAAAGACGATCTGCTACAGTTCAAACTGTGGGGGTGTTTCCTACTACTAGGTTGCGGCTGAAAGGCATCTGCTGCGTAAAACATATGCTGGATAAGTTGGCAGTTAATTCCGCTGTGGCGACCTCTGATAAATAATGTATGTGATATTTTTTTGTTTAATTTAATTTAATTTAATTTAATTTAATTTAATTTTATTTTATTTTATTTTATTTTATTTTATTTTATTTTATTTTATTTTATTTTATTTTATTTTATTTTATTTTATTTTAGTTTAGTTTATTTAGTCTAGTATATTTTATTTAAATTACATTTTATTTTATTTTATTAAATTACATTTTATTTTTTATAAAAACAAAAACAAAAATCAACACAAACAATTAAAAATAAAATGAGATAAAATAATATAATATAAGAAAAATAAATAAAAATAAACAAAAAATTAGAAACAAATTATTCAGATATATTGTAGGTATCCCCGTAAATATTTCAGAAGATATCTCCAGATTAATGAAACTGCTTTGGCTTTTGTTTTATTACGAACCACATCTTTACCATTCTAAGATTATGTACAAAATCTAGGATAAGGATGATAATAAAAAATTTAAACATTTTCAAATAAAAGCATTTTTTAAAAATCTTCCAAGTATCAGTGTATTATTAAAAGCTATTTTATTAATTTTGCATCTAAAAAAAAACTCATGCCAATGTCTTATGCAGCTTTAAAATCCAGATTTCAGATTTAGCAATCAGCACTGACGTAATTCATGTCTTTAATGACCATGCCTTAAACAAATACAAGAAAAAAAAGTGTCCTCACCTACCCTTTCAGAGAGTTCAACACTTCAACAAAACCTCCAGTCTGAAATGAATTGGCTTTTTATTGAAAGACGTGTCAGTCATTGTTGCCAAGTCAGCTTGACAGATAAAATTATCCTCAGCTCCTTGATAAGACCCGAATCAAGACGGAGAGGGAATTAAACATGTTGGTATTGGTAAAGGAAACACACGCCAGGACAGGAATGAAAGCACTGACACATATTTTTTTAAATCCTTCTCTGAAGTCTACAGTTTTCCTTGCGATATTTAATTGAAAAATGACGACCTCAACAGCCCCCAGAACAAAAATAATTGCGGCTAATGTTACCAGCACCCACATTTATCATCGAATTATTCCGTTCGCTATATCTGAACCGCTTTATTAATGGTTGTTCGCGGCCATTTCATAATCCAAATGAGTCACATCGCACATTTGTTTTAATACTTTACTTTTATGGCCCATTTTGGAGCTTGATATTCACGGCTGATGTAACGACAAAGGAAAATATCAGCGTGGAATGTGAAAATATAATCGCGCACGGGTCTGAATCAACACCAGTGGGCGTAAGTGATGACAGAACGTTCGTTATTTTGGGGTGAACTATTCCTGTAGTGCAGCTGAACGCTGTTATTTCTTGGGGAAAAACACTGAGTCGCAGTTATGCTGACCACATGACGGTAATATTAACTTAGGAGACATAATTGTGTAACTTCATGTCGAGTCGTGAACCATGAAAGGCCTTCGTTATATAGTTCCATCAGTGATACAGAGGAAAAAAGTGTGTGTGTGTGTTTGTGTGTGTGTGTCTGTGTGTGTATAAGTGTGTGTGTGTATGCTATCAGCCTTTTCCTCCAATGCTATTCATCAAAATCTGGAAAACTCCTGGAATTTAACCTGGGCCCGAATGACTGGATGTTTTTGCAGAGCGCTGGAGGTTTTTTTGCTCTGATCTGATCTGACTTATGAGCTAGGAGGTTGACTTGGATTGTATTCACACACACACACACACACACACACACACACACACACACACACACACACACACACACACACACACACACACACACACACACACACACACAGAGAGAGACTTGTATATGTGGTTTACAAGGACTCTCTATAGGTGTAATGTATCTTGTTCTGTGAAAACTGTAATTATATAGAGTTGAAGGCAAAATTATTTACCCTCCTGTGCAATATTTATTCATTTTCAAATGTTTCTCAAGTGATATTTAACAGATTAAGGAAATTTTCATAGTATTTACTATAATAGTTTTTCTTCTTGAGAAAGTCTTATTTGTTTTATTTTCTTAAATTTTTGAAAGACATTTTAAGGTCCATATTAGGGCTGCACAATATCTGAAAAATTTGACATTGCGATATTTTTTCCCCTGCGATATATATATATATATATATATATATATATATATATATATATATATATATATATATATATATATATATATATATATATATATATATATATATTTTTTTTTTTTTTGATTGTCTAAAGAATATTCCATCATTATACAATGTCCTGTCTAATTACCCCAACCTGCCTAATTAACCTACACTGTAAAAAAAAAGAAAAAAAAAAAAGCTGGGGTGCCGGAAAAAACTTAAAATAACAGTTTTTAAATAAAATAACAGAGGTTGAGTTTTCAAAAAGTTGAGTCAAAAAATTACCAGAAATTAAAATTTAAGGAAATATCTTTAATTGTGTAATTCTGTAATCTGCAATTAGTTTTCTAGCAGCTGGAAATAAACTGTAAAATAACAGATTTTTTTTACAGTGTAGTTAAGCCTTTAAATGTCGCTTTAAGCTGTAATCAAGTATCTTAAAAAATATATAGTGAAATATTTTGTACTGTCATTATAGCAACGATAAAATAAATCTGTTATTAGAAATGAGAAATGAGTTATTGAAACTATTATGTTTAGAAAAAGAAATTAGAAATTTGCGAAAACATTTATAAAATAATACAAATTTATATATATATATATATATATATATATATATATATATATATATATATATATATATAGATTTATATATTTTTATATATATATATATATATATATATATATATATATATATATATATATATATATATATATATATATATATATACGTGTGTGTATATATTTATGTTTGTGTGTACACTGGAAGTTTCTGTTGCCACAACAAATTCCTTGTGTGTGTAAAGCACACTTGACCTATTCTGATTCTGATATGGCCTTACCCAAGCCCTAACCCTAACCCTTACAGCAAACATGTGGCAAATTTTCAATTTTAAAAGACCCCATTAAAGGAACCGTTCACCCAAAAATGAAAATTCACTTACTCAATCTTCACGTTTCTTTCTTCAGTTAAGATACTTTGAAAATTGTTAGAAACCTGTAACCATTGACTTCCATACTATTTGTTCTTCATACTATAAAAGTCAATGCTTACAGGTTTTCAGCTTTCTTCAAAATATTGTAATATTTATCGTAAAAAACTCGTAATGGTTTGAAAACTACTTGAAGGAGAGTAAAATGTAAGTAAATTTTCATTTTTGGATGAAGTATAACTTTAAGTGTGATTTTTAAGCAGTTTGAATTAAGAGGATATAAGGCATGTCCTCATAAAACACCTTAACAAAGTGAGTTTTTGCCTAAATCCACAAAAATAAGTACATATACACTAGGGCTGTTATATTAATTGAAAAGAAGAGTTTGCCCTAATCAAAAAAAAAAAAAAAAACATAATCGAGATAGTAGGCATCTGCTCTAATTACTTTTTTTTTGAAAATGTAAATTAATAAGCCCCCAAATTTTGTTAGTTATTTACTACAGTTAATAAAACGATGATGGCTTTCGATTTTAATGCATTATTAGGTCTTAACTAAGAAACTAACATCATCTAACGCTTGTTTAGCTGACGTTACATTAACTTAAGTTAAATTAACTTGGGATCACACGTTACTGTACAAAGTTTTTCAATGTCGACTAACGTGTAAAAATGGTATTGTGTGCGGTTATGGATGACTACTAATTGAACAATCTGAATATTGAAAAAAGCACTCTAAACATTAAATAAACCATAACTGTTTACTGTTTGCAAGCGTTTAACACGTGTGTTAAGTGTTAAGGTTTTCAACACATTTCTAAACGTAATAGTTTTAATAACTCATCTCTAATAACTGATTTATTTTATCTTCGTCATGATGACAGTAAATAATATTTGACTAGATATTTTTCAAGACACTTCTATACAGCTTAAAGTGACATTTAAAGGCTTAACTAGGTTAATTAGGCAAGTCATTATAATGATCCATTATTCTGCAGACAATCAAGAAAAATACTGCTTTAGGAGGCTAATAATTTTGACCTTAAATTTATTTAAAAAAAAAAATGAAAACAGCTTTTATTCTAGCTAAATAAGACTTTCTCCAGAAGAAAAAATATTATCGGAATTACTGTGAAAAATTCCTTGCTTTGTTAAACAGCATTTGGGAAATATTTGAAAAGTAAAACATTATTTAAACACAGGAGGATAATTCAACTGTATGCCTACTTTACATCGCATTTTACAGTGTAAGTTAGAAACTTGCTGAAATCAAATGGAGAACACACACTGTATTCCCGGGGACTTAAAAAAACCGAAGTGTATTTTGGGCTTGAATAGGGAGAGCTCTAGGTTTTATTCTTTACAGTCTCGTTGATTTACCTCACATGGGGGTTCTTGTCTCCAGCATTTTGCTGTTTTTGACATCAAACCTTCAACTTGTGCTTTGCAGTTCCTGCAATGTGGGGGGCTGTAGCCGCTCTCCGGTCAGTTCGCTTCTTTAGGGACTCGCACAAGCCGCGCACCTGCTCCGTCAATTCCCTGCGTTCAAGTTCACTCAAGGTCGTATTTTTACCACGGTGGCTGCGTTTGAACACATATGCGAAGTGCGTTATGTTTGTGTGAATGTCTCCCGTCTGGCCCTCCCCGGACAACAGGTGTGGCATTGGAACTGATCGGCCATCTGGATCTCGTTTGCCTTGTCTTTTGAGAGCACGCCGATTTAGCAATTGCCTCATTTTGCGGCCCTATTTCACATATTCTGACATGCTGCTCTTTGGTCGCGGCTTAACATTAATAAACAAACAAAAGTCGGCACGCTGCCACTGTTGTGCTCTAAAGATGATTATTTGGACAATGTTTCAACCACTATGGTCTTCAGCGGGTCAAAGAAGTGATACAAGAAACCTGTTTTTTTTTTATCATTTTAACTACATCACACCTGAAACTTTTTATCCCAAGTAGCCAATCAACAAAGAACATGAATGAAACAATCTATACACAAAGAGAAAATAAGACTACACATCCGTAATGCGAATCTCCCGTTGCACCACATCCCAAAGGTGCTCTTCTGGATTGAGATCAGGTGACTGTGGAGGCCATTTGAGCACAGTGAACTCATTGTCATGTTCAAGAAACCAGTCTGAAATGTTTCACACTTAATGACATGGTGCGTTATCCTGCTGGAAGCAGCCATCAGAAGATGAGTACACTTTGGTCATAAAGGGATGGACATGGTCAGCAGCAATACTAGTCAAGTATAATATGGATGCGTACATTGCAATATCGATGCTGAAACCTTATATTGTGCAGCCTTAATTGAAACTATTATGTGTAAGCAAAGAACTATTTTTAAAAGAGTAAACATTTCACAGGAGGGCTAAAAATTATCACTTCAACTGCATACTCAAAAAACAGAGAGGAAAATTGATTAACAAGGAAAACAAAAGTTTAAAATTTAATTTCAAGTATAAACTGTATGTGAAGGTATTTAAAGAGTAAATCTACAAAAGGAAGCTTTAACCCTAAAGAGCCCTTATTATGGGATATAATTTTTGAAAATGACCTTCCATGCAGTGTGTAACACAGCACTAAGTGAATGAAAGCATCCAGCTGAGGTTTAAATGTGAAAGTGCACCTTGTTTAAAACTAATGATTCTTTAGCAAAATATTTGACATATGAGTCAAATGAACAAATCAAGTTCAGTTTGGATCTTTTGCTTGATCGCATCAACGTCGATGCGGTACATCACCAAATATGTACTTCCAGTTCTGTTAAAAAGTGCACACGCTTTCCCTCTACACACTAGTGGAGGTGCAGGGGATCACGGGACTGATCATGACGCAAAGAGGACGATCACCTGCAGAGATTCGGAGGGGCAGAGCAAACTGAACTGGCGGTCTAGGCAAAAGATGATCATGCCGCCCTCAAACTGAAAGTGAAAACGGGGGTGTGATTGCGCATACGACAGCGAGGACCTGGGTGGTGGGGGGGATTGTTGCGGAGGAAAGTGAGGACCTGGGTGGGAGGAATGAAGGGTTAAAGTTTATTTTCACAACCGTATGCTGTGTTTGTTTCTGTAATTTTTCAGATTTTTAATACAATAACCTACGATGCAAATTGGGATTCATCAGCCGTTTGCGATTGAAGGAGCAGCTTAGACTATGGAACTTTGTCAGACTTTGACAGGGGCTTTGTCAGTAACTTTTACAGCTCATATGGACCCGTTTCTTCTTCCTCCAGATCATAATATGTAAGTGTCATTAAAATTATTGCCTCGTTTTGTGTAGTTTGCAAAATATCTGTGTAATTGTGTGTTATAAGTTGTAATCGCTCAGCGTGGCTTGTAATCACGTATCGATTATAGATCAGTGCTTGTACTGTATCTCTTAGACTAAATCTGTATAGGGCTGTTCACAAAACGGCTGTTGCTTAAAATGTGATCTTCAGCAGTCTTGTGTCCTTGTGTTCTCGTGTAACGTCATCATCAGCTGCCAATGTTCAGTTCCAATACTCAAGACCTTAAGAATAGAGGATGCTTGAAACTTCTCGGATGTGTTCCTGATATTGAGGACGCACCGATGCAGACTTAAGCACCGAACTCGCTCGAGAAGTCCCAGAAGTCAATGCGACTGGAGGTGGGAAGCGCAGCATTTTATATAGATTTATTATTAAAGTTCAGAGATATTACTTATTTATCTCAGGAGTTTTTCTAAATGAAACAGTGAATATAAACATTACCATCTTAATAATGGAGTAAACACATTGAGTGTGTTTGTTTGCTGAATTTCGTATTAAAATCAGTTTTATTTATATACTTCAACCCATATCTATAATGTTTTTATGCACAGTATACATTTTTAAAAGGGGAAAAACAAAAAATTGTTGTATGAACGCTGCAATGTTTACATAATTTTCCATTTAAAACGCGTGAAGGTCACGTGATCATCAGGAAGAATGCAGCAATTCATTTCTCACAGGATTCACAGCATTCTCTGTTCTCGTGGTCTCCCCAGTTCGTTCTTCCGAGGACATCTGGCAAGACTGGTCTCCACGAGAACGCAACTCCGTTCTCTGTGTTTTTGGAATTGAGAAACAGCCATCGTGTCCAAAACCACATTAAAAACATGACGCATGCTTCGTTTTAAAGAAGTGTGTTTCTGAACTGGCGATCCTCTGTAGTGATGGGAAGTTCGGATCATTTTACTGACTCAGATCTGTGAGTCTCGTTCATCAAGATGAACGAATCTTTTTTCGAGTCATTTCGTTCATTTGGTTCAATTTGCCAAAATATTATTAAAATGTTACGGATTTCTTCCAAACACATCTACAACTAGCCCAAAAGGTTGATCACACGACAAATAAGTCATAAATAGAATACTATAAAAAGGAGAAAATAATAATTCAATGTTTACCTGCTCTTTTGCCTATGAAGGCATTTTTTGTCTCTTTGCTCAGCTCAACTCTTCATGTCTTCAAATGTCAGGGGTTCATTCACGTTACACTGACAGTCACATATGATCTTAATCAATGCACAGTCTAAGCCATGATCCTTCGTTCATCACGTGACAGAATCACTCAAACCCGAGGACTCGAGAGATGAACGGTTCAATTCTTTTTCCGGCTCTAAACGAATATGATTAGCTCGTGATGAACGAGTGACTAAGACCCGATAGAGGACTCGAGAGATGAACGGATCAATTCTTTTTCTGGCTCTAAACGCGTATGATTGGCCCGTGAGGAATGAATGACTCAGACCCGATAGAGGACTCGAGAGATGAACGGATCAATTCTTTTTCCGGCTCTAAACTCGTATGATTGGCCCATGATGAACCAATGACTCAGACCCGATAGAGGACTCGAGAGATGAACGGATCAATTCTTTTTCCGGCTCTAAACTCGTATGATTGGCCCATGAGGAACCAATGACTCAGACCCGATAGAGGACTCGAGAGATGAACGGATCAATTCTTTTTCCGGCTCTAAACTCGTATGATTGGCCCGTGATGAACGAGTGACTCAGACCCGATAGAGGACTCGAGAGATGAACAGATCAATTCTTTTTCCGGCTCTAAACTCGTTTGATTGGCCCATGAGGAACCAATGACTCAGACCCCATAGAGGACTCGAGAGATGAACGGATCAATTCTTTTTCCGGCTCTAAACTCGTATGATTGGCCTATAAGGAACCAATAACTCAGACCCGATAGAGGACTCGAGAGATGAACGGATTAATTCTTTTTCCGGCTCTAAACGCATATGATTAGCTTGTGATGAACGAGTGACTCAGACCCGATAGAGGACTCGAGGGGTGAGCGGATCAATTCTTTTTCCGGCTCTAAACGCGTATGATTGTCTTCTGCCAATGTGATGAAGACTTGAAATGAACGATATCACCTGCACAAATGTGCGCACGTGCGGATGAACGAATCTCTCCCTGAGAGGACTCGTAGTTCCCGAGTCATATTGAAGATTCGTTCAAAATGAACGAATCGTTCATAAATGACCCATCACTAATCCTCTGTTGTTTGCCTTTGCTAAGGCCACCATCGGCTGTTCCTCACACACGCTGCGTGGTCCATTTTTAAAATAGTTAAACTTTTGCCACTGTGTGGATTAATACTGAATGTGTGTCATTGTTATCACTTGGGGTTAGGGTTAAGAGTAGAGTACAGGCTGGTGTTTAACTGCATTCATTTATTGCATTCCTGCATTGGGCTTTCACATACTCTCTGGCTGCTATTTCATAGTCGTGGTGGGCATTTCTCTCTGTCTCGTGCTGAACGCAGTCGACCAATCGCAACAGACTGGGTCATCGGACCAATCACCGCAGATTAGCTTGGCGCTAAGGAGGACTTTGGGAACAAATATATCACTGAACAATTCATATGGGAGTCACTAGGATAATTAGGTAAAACTAAACGCATATTATAAGACAATGAAAGTGTTTTTCGACCTTGCATGCATATCAGCGTGTTGTTAGAGACCTCTAAAACCAAAATATGAAATTTTATCAAGCAAAATAGGGGCTCTTTAACATCAACACGTTATAGCATACAGCGTCCGCTCAAATGCTGAGTTCGGGACAGCGGTTTACTGTGCAGAATTTATTGCTTCTCCGAATTTATGGCTCTGCGAGGAATTCCACTGGAACAAGAGAAACGGAGAAACAGGAACAGATAACAAAAGGACAGACGATGCCAGGGTTGTCTCTTGGGTTGCGGAGCAGAGGTTCAACAAGGTTTTACTCAAACAGAGGCTTCTTTAAGGCATTCTTAACATGCTGGGGAGATCAGATGTTGTGTCTCTATTAGGACTTTGCATGAAACGCTGGTCTAAATTAAGCGCTCGCAAACAAAACGAACAAAGAGCGCTCTGAAGAAACCGTTCAGTTCGGCAAAAGTAATTACCTGTTAAATCAGATGAGGCCAGAGGACGTCTTGATCCATCCTTTGCTGACAGTGTGTGTGTGTGTGTGTGTGTGTGTGTGTGAGGATGGCGGAAGGACAGATTGTGTGTGGAGAAATGGAGACAGCAGGGAACTCCGTCTTCTTTTCAAAAGATGTAATGAGAAAATTACTTTCAGTGTAGGTGGTGCATATCATATCATATTAGTTTTCTGTGCTTGGTTAAGTATGAATGATGTGTTCCCTTTATGAAAACAAACTGTAAATATGTGGGAATATGCTAGAAGATAAAATATGATATATTACATTGTACATATATGGAAACTGCGCTGGTAGTTTTTTTTTATACATTGCAAATAGAACCATGGTTATTTTTTCACATACAAACTGTAATGGTGATTGTGAACACTGTCAATAGGACGTTGAGGATCCAAACGCAGGGTTTATTAAACAGAGATGGTCAGGCAAGCAAAAATCAACACAGGAGCAAACAGGCAATCTAGAATCGTAGTCATTAAGCAGGCGGATGATCAAAGGCAGGCAGCAGACATGAATAAACAAACAAAACAAAGCAAAGATTGGTACACGGCAAGACTAGGCAAGGGAAATGCGTTGTAATGTTCACAGTTTACAAGACTCAGCAACAATGTGTGTGTTTGAGCTGTTTTTAAAGTCCATGTAATTAGTCTATGACAATCCTCCAGCTGTATGCAATCAGTCATAATCAGGAACCGGTTATGTGTGTGTAATGCATGACTGGGTCTTGTAGTCCATAAATGGCGGATTTGTAGTCAGTTAGCAATTTGCAGCCACTAGATCGCTGGTGATCATAACACACTACTTGACAAAAGTCTTGTCACCTATTCAATTTGTTGAAACAATAAATAATAACTTGACTTCTAGTTGGTCATTTGGTATCAGAAGTGGTTATATGAAAGGCAAAGGTCTCTAGATTACTAGATTATTAAAGGTCTGACTTTGCTTAGACAAAAGTCTTGTCACTTAACAGAAATAATGTACAGTATAGAATATAAAGTCATGGTGCAGTGGAGAAAGAGTTCATATTGTGTCTGACTCCCATGAGCTTGAAGGACTGCATCCATACATCACTGCAATGACTCAAATCACTTATTAATAAAGTCATCTGGAATAGAAAGCGTTCTTGCAGGACATCCAGAGTTCATCAAAATACTTTGGATTCTTCTTCAATGCCTCCTCCTTCATCTTGCAGACATGCTCAATAATGTTCATGTCTGGTGACTGGGCTGGCCAATCCTGGAGCACCTTGACCTTCTTTGCTTTAGGAACTTTGATGTGGAGGCTTAAGTATGAGAAGGAGGGCTATACTGCTGAAGAATTTGCCCTCTATTGTGGTTTGTAATGTAATGGGCAGCACGAATGTCTTGATACCTCAGGCTGTTGATGTTGCTATCCACTCTGCAGATCTCTCACACGCCCCCAATATGAATGTAGCCCCAAACCATGATTTTTCCTTAACCAAACTTGACTGATTTCTGAGAGAATCTTGGGTCCATGCGGATTCCAGTAGATCTTCGGCAGTATTTGTGATGATTGGGATGCAGTACGACAGATGATTCATCTGAGAAATCTACCTTCTGCCACTTTTCCTAATGATGAACTAGAAGTCAAGTTATTATTTTTATTGCTCTTACAACTGGGATCGACGACAAGACTTTTGTCTGGTAGTGAGGGTATCCTTAAAACTAACATACTGATAATAACATCTAAAAAACATGAGACCTTTAAGGGACTGTTTTCTGATAGACAAACTATGAAGACTAAAAAAGAAAATGATACACTGTAAAACTATCTGTAAATTAGCAGTTTTCTGTGTTTTGTGATTCATGTTTTTATTTTTTCCCGTTTATGCTTTGAATTGCACAATGGGACCTTGATCTTTCTTCCAACAACTTTTAACAACCCGGGCTCATTGTGGAAGCGTAGCCCTGCAGACGTTTCTGCGGACCGCGACATACGTCCCGGGAGGTACGTATTCGAGCAGTTTTTGTTTTCGCGGATCCGCGAGAGGCTGCAGTGCGCGCTTTTTCGCGCCTTGGGCGTCTCTTGGGAGCGCGCGCCGTTCGCGCCCGTGCTGTTCTCGTGCGAAAAGCCGCCGGATTGGCCAACTCAGCCGACCCGCCCGCCCTCCTCTTCCTTCTCCTCCTCCTCCTTCACTAAACCCGAGCGACGGTTTGCAAAAGCCGTCCAGAAAAAAAAAAGCCCTCGTCTTCGATTTTGACTGCTTTTTCGGATCCCGCCGCGTTCTCGCCCTTATTTTTCGGATTCTGTTTTTCATCTTACCTGACTTCTGGAACTGCTGTTCCCCGGACTCGATCCCGGTCGTCGTCCCCGCAGCCGGCTCCTCCTCCTCCAGCGCAAAGAGGAGGAGCGGAGCGGCACCACACCGCCCTGCAGCGTTCGCTCGAAAAAACTAAACGCAGCCGTACGTACCTCCGACCACGTAAATCGCGGTCTCCAGAAACGTCCGCAGGACTACGTTTCCAGAATGAGCTTGGGTTGACTTTTAAGCTTGAAAAGTCTGAAAACGTGACTTTTACTGACATTTTTAATAATTTAAAGTGATATATTTGTAGGGTTGATGTTTGATGTTGGTTGAATTTTGTTATTTCACTACAAGAACCTTGTAATAAACTGCCAATACAGTTTATGTTATTAATAACAGACTTATTTCTCTCTATATTATTTCTTATACATTATAGTATTTCAAATAACTAAAATGTCAATAAAAGTCACTTTATTAAACTGTTGAATTTTTAACATCAAAACTCGACAGAGCAGAGCTCAACATCTCATAATGCAAGTCACAACCATAAATGAACTGAAAACACTTGTGAACCACAACATATGGAAATTAACAGATACTTTTTACAGTGTATGAAAGAATGTTGGCCATTAAAACTAGTAGTTAATAACCATTTTAGCGAAATATTGCAGCCCCTAGATGAACATACCCAGTAGTGGAGATTTATCTTCAGGACTGGTTTTCTCCAGCTGAACTGAGTGGCCTGTTTGCTCACAACCACCAGTCGCTAACTTTTATTACCGGGAGCTCAGATGGATTAGGCCTGAATTGCAACAAAGAAAGGCTGTGCATAGATTTTACGCCACATTACCCCTTCCTGGGAACTGACCGTCTCGGGCTTTGTTTGAGACTGTCCGCTTTTGGAGAGCTGTGTGTACACCTGCTTCTACTACTGCATATATACACACAATAGTACAGGTTCATCGTTTATTCAAGCCTGTAAGCAAAACGAAACAAGACAAGGCATTCTACTAAACTGTGCATAAAGAGGTCTGCATAATTTTACATCTGTAATGTGGATTATTTTATTGATGCTGGAGTGTATTGTAGAAAGATATTAGCATTCATGATAATTAATTATTAATATTTAGTTTTTTTTATAATTTTGAATAAAATGTGTTTAATTTACAAACACTGAAAATCGTCTTATCGTATATCCTAATATTTACTGGAAAATCATAAAATAATAAATAAATAAATGCAATTTTTTAAAATTGCTAATAAAATATGTAATTTATATTAATTAACACTGAAAATACCAATATTTATATAAAAATTAATTCTAATATATACTAAAAAGCTCTACACAATAAATAAATTAATGCAAATATATTTGTTTACAAAATATGTAATTGTAGTTTAAATAAACTTTTATTAACAATTGTTATATAATTGTATTTATTATTTCATAACGTTCTAGTAATTATCAGGATATGAGATAAAATGTTAATTAAATAAAATTTTAATCGGAATATTAGTATTTAAAATTTTTGTAAATTAATTAAAATTGCATACTTTATCATATATTATATTTGCATTTGTTTATTTATTCAATAATTTATTTATTATTTTGCTTTCTAAATATTGGAATATAAGATGTCAACTAAATCAACATTTTGTATGAATATTATTTTTTTCAGTGTTTGTTTATTATTTTAATTACCTATTTTATTAACAGTCATTTATATATTTGCATTTACTTATTCATTATTTTATAACTTTATAGTAAATATTAGGACATAAGAAGTTAATTAAACAACATTTTGACATGAATATAATTATTGTCAGTGTTGGCTATTTAGTTTAATTTACATATTTTACTTAAAAAATAATATTTGCATTGATTTATTTATTATTTTATAACTAATTATTAGGATATAAGATAAAATGTTAATTTAAACAAATTGTAATATAAATACTACTATTTTCAGTGTTTGTGAATAATTTATATGAATTTTTAATTATTAATTGTTTCATATTTGTACTTATTTATTTATTGTTTTATAACTTTTTAGTAAATAATAGGATATAAAATAAAATGTTATTTAAAACAAATTTTACTAAGAATATTCGTAATTTCAGCGTTTATTTAATTTAAATTCCATATTTTATTTGAAAAAAATGCATTTATTTTTTTGATTTCAGTCAAGTAGCAATGTTTATTATTAAGATTTATAATTATAAACATATATTCAAGAAAATAGTTTTTAATATTTTCATTTCATGAATTTATTTAAGAAATAATGTGGTGTGTAATTCCCAAAATATTCATGGTGTTAATTCATTTCAATAATATAGTTTATTTATTTATTGTTAACTTTCTAATAAATATTAGGATATAATACAGATGTTAATTTAAAAAAATCATATGATTATTAGTAATGTTTGTGTTTTTTTTTTATAATTTAAATGTTATTAAAAATTATTTTGTTTGCATTTATTTATTTATTTATTTTTAGCTTTCTAGCAAACATTAGAATGTAAGATAAGATGTGATAAAAACGCATTTTAAGATGACTATTAGTATTTTCAGTATTTATTAATTATTTTAAATACATATTTTATTAACAACTCTTTTAATATTTGCATTTGTTTACTTATTATTTTAGAACTTTCTAGTATATATTAGGATGAAAGATGAGATGTTAATTAAAACTAAATATGTAAATTAGTATTTTCAGTGATTGTTCAATATTTAAAACGTATCCGATTAACAGATAATACTAATTTTTAGCATAATGATATTGAAATTCTGATATAAATGCACACACAAAAATAGTTGTTTAATATTTTAATTTCTTAAAATGATTTACTTAATAATGTTGTGTCTGCGATTCCTAAATTATGCACGGTGTTAATTAATCCATTACATTAATATTGTTTAACATTTCTTACAATTTATGTCATACATTTTTTTATTTATTTATTTATTTTTTTTTTTTTATTATTTGTCCCTTATCAGAGTCCAGTCAGTTTCCCTCCACAAGAGCTGTTCAGATTTGTTGATTGAAGCTGAACTGGCCTGAAATGTTGTGCATTTTGTTGAAAGATTACGAACTCAAATGTTTTGTTTCTGTGGAATAACAAGCACACATGAGTCACACACAATAAATAAGATGCAGGAAGCAAATGAATGGGCTGGTGATTGTGATTTGAGCTTGGCTGCTGTTTTGTGTTTTCACTGAGCTCGCGATGTTTGTTCTGGAGGAGTTTCTGCGCAGTCGCTCTGATCAAACGCTCAGGATCACTGTCTATCTGTTTGCGGTCATTCTGCATCCAGTGTTTGATATTCAGCCAAATACAAATTAAAGTCAACAAAAAAGTGCTTATACAGCACCCTGTTCCTTTAGAGCATTGCTTTCTCTGTCCTGAGTAAAATATATAAGATGACGGCAGGAGACATTGGAAAGTCGTGTGCTTGTTTTCTGCGCTGTATTCTGGAGAGTATATAACAGTATATATAGTGTTTTTAATTTAATTTAATTTCATTGAATTTAATTTCATTGGGTCAGTTGGCATTTCTGTGTGGAGTTTGCATAATTTCTCCATGTTGGCGTGGGTTAATTATTTTTTATTTAATTTAAATAATTTTTTTATTTAAAATTAAGTAGTGTTTTTAATTGTAGAAAATTTTATTTTGTTATATTGAATTTTTATGGTATTTATTATATTTACATTTATTTGTTGCATTTTTATATTACTATTTAATTTAATTTAATTTTATTTTTATTTAATTTTTAAAAAATTATTTAAAACTAAATAGTGTTTTAATTGTACTAAAAAAATTTGTTAAATAGATTTTTGATTGTTTTTATTATATTTACGTTTATTTATTACAGTTTTATTTTACTATTTGATTTTTATTTCATTTAAAATTTTATTTATTTAAAACTAAATAGTGTTTTTAATTATAATAAATAAAAAAAATTAATAGATTTTTTTATTGTATTTTATTATATTTACATTTATTTGTTGCATTTTTATTTTACTATTTTATTTTATTTTTATTTAATTAAAAAAATATTTAAAAACTAAATAGTTTAATTGCCATAAATTAAATTTTGTTAAATTGATTTTTTAGTTTTTTATTATATTTATGTTTATTTATTGCAGTTTTATTTTACTATTTTATTTTATTATTTTTTTATTTAATTTAATTTAATTAAATTTTTGTGTTAAAAATTAAAGTTTGAACCTTATTTTATATTACATATTGTTTTGTTTTAAAAATTTTGTTTTATTTTGATTAACTTTTTTTATGGGGTGTATTCTGGATAGCATGCAGCAAAATATATATTTTGGCCCTTTATGGTGTTTTTAATTTAATTAATTTTATTTTTGTTTTTTAGAATCAGGCTTAATTTTATATTACATTTTGATTTGATTTCACCGTGTTGGCATGGGTTTCCTCCGGGTGCTCCAGTTTCCCCCACAGTCCAAAGACATACGGTACAGGTGAACTGAGTAAGCTAAATTGTCCGTATTGCATGAGTGTGTGTGAATGAGTGTGTGGGTGTTTCCCAGTACTGGGTTGTGGCTGGAAGGGTATCCACTGCGTAAAACATGTGCTGGATAAGTTGGCGGTTCATTCCACTGTGGTGACCCCTGATTAATAAAGGGACTAAGCCGAAAAGAAAAGAAATAGATGAATGAATTACACAACATGGAAAACCACTTATTTTGGCTAACATTTTTAGAATAGCTTTTTTGAAAAAAAAGTCAATAAAAACTAAGGTTTTTTTTCAACGATTGTTGTACAAAACATAATTATTAATTGTTTAATTAAAAATAAATGTTATGATGTTGTAAATTTTGTTAATATTATACAAAGTATATGTGTGCGTATACTCAAGGGGGTCTCGGGAGCTCCTCAAGGTCAGTATACAGTATATAGCTAAACCTTTGCTCACTCGTGCCAATGCCAAATGTGTGTTTCACTGTTGCCAGCAGCAAAAATCTTGGACTGTGGGCAATTTGAAACGTGCATTGTTCTCTGAGTCTACCTATACTGTCTTTCCCACATCTGAGAGAGTAAAGGTGTGGAGAAGCCCCAAAGAAGCGTGTCACTGCTGCATGCCTAGAGTGAAGCGTAGGGGCAAATGTGATGGTTATATTGGGCTGCGATATCATGGCATTCCTGAGGCCCAATACTTAATACCTAATATATCTACAGGCGCATTATTGCTATGGACTACCAAACCATTCTGGATTACCATGTGCACCCAATGGGTCAAACATTGTATCCTGAAGGAGGTGTCGTGTATCAGGATGACAATGCACTAATACACACATCAAGACAGGTGACATCAAGAGTGGTTTGATGAACATGAATGTGAATTTGAACATCTCCCATGGCCTGCACAGTTACCAGATGCAAATATTATTAAGCCACTTTGGGTTTTTTTGGAGGAGCGAGTCAGGAGATGAGTCGAGATATGAAATTGATCTCAATATATAGGGCCCTATCATACACCCGGCGCAATGTGGCGCAAGGCGCGGCGCAATAGTCTTTTGCTAGTTTCAGCCTGGCGCAAGAGTCGTTTTGAGGCGTTGCGCTACGCTGTTTAAATAGCAAATGCATTAGCGCTCATATGTGCGTCCATAGGCGTTCTGGTCTAAAAAGGAAGGCGTTCTGAGGCGCACTGCTGGCGCGTTGCTATTTTGAGAAACTAAAATAGATTTTTCATTAGACCAAAACAAACCCGGTCTAAACTCCGGCGCAGAGTTGCGCCTCGCTTACACACTGCTTAATACGCACAAGAGAGCAATAGGCAAATATCTTTACATATGAAAAAAATAAAATATTAAGGATATATATATATATATATATATATAGGATATAATAAGAATAGATATAGAATATAAATATAAAGGATTAAAATATTACAAAACATATTATTTTCTAGCCTACATAAATATAAAAAACACTGCTTTTATGTCTTCTTCATCTCGGGAGGCTTTGTTTTAGTTCATTCATAACAATTTGCTTTTGTATAATGTTATTATTATTAGCAGTGTTATTTAATATATCCATATTTATATTTGTTTTATTAAAAACAAGCTTAGATTTGCCCACCTGTCAGGTTTTAGACCTTCTGCGGCACAGCATGTGTTTTAGGATATAACTCAGGTTTTTAAGCACACTTCGGTATTATTGTTCATTTATTCGTTTGCTGGAAATTAGAGCTGAATTTAGAAATAGTTTTGAAACGAATATTTGCGCTTAACAAACAAAATTAATTATTTATAGACTAATTGATGTCTGTGCGTAAAGGTTTCCCTATCCAAGAGCGAAAGTGAAAGTAGATCATTTATCTCTCATTCTCATGCAGTAGATGCTCTGTTTAACAGTTTTCTGTTAAAAAAATGTTAACTGTTTGCTAGTAAAATGCTCAGTTTTTCCTCTTACACTTACTTTACGTCAGGGGTCACCAACATGGTTGGTCACATGTGTTGCCCGCAGGTCTGTTCTAAAAATAGCTCATCATAGCGCCACTTACCAGTAAGCTTCATCTAATATAGAAGAAATCATTTAAAAATGTAAATATTTGCAGAGATATATAAAAATAAAGTGTTGCACATTGATACATTAAAAACCGGTTATTTCCTACCGTGTTAAATCATTGTTGATAACTTTTGTGAGAATCATTAACATGATCAGTGTCTTCACATGGATGAATATCATTCATTATTACCAAAAACATAAAGTATAATTAAGAGTAAATTGAGCAAATGTGTTATTTGAGAATTGTTTATCAAACTGGTAGCCCTCCACATTGATCGGTACCCAAGAAGTAGCTCACAGTTTCATAAAGGTTCATGACCCCTGCTTTACGTCCTGTAAATAGCGAATGCGCTTATGGCGCGACGCAGCTGACTCTTAAAGGTAATGGGAGATGAGACTCTAATTGGTTTATTCTCAAAAAACACCTGTAACTCATTAAGAAAATAAACTCAACCCTTTTAGACCATGCGCCATGGCGCAAAGCGGATTTTCCCGTCCTTATATTAGCAAAAATGCGTTCTGACACGCCCTGAAAGCGTTTGCGCCCTGCGTTTTGCGCTATGCGCATGGACCGTCAAAATAGAGCCCATAATCTCCAATCTGATTAGATCATTAGGTTGTGCTGTGTATTGTAGGGGGTTACAAGCTTGTTTATTTGTAAGTGTGTATGTGTGTTTTTGTTTATGGCTTGATATGGTAAATTGGATAACCCTGTAGTTGTGCTGCTAACCGTGAAACTAGCCAAGAGGTGTTTGCTGTCCCTGGTGGAAGAGTGTGTTATCTGGCAAATCAGAGCACAATCCATGAGATCTGCAAACACTGCTGCTACTACACACACACACACACACACACACACACACACACACACACACACACACACACACACACACACACACACACACACACACAGATACTTTACACTTTGATAAATATTGACTTTTAAAAGTAAACCCTGCAGCCATTGTTGTTTAGGACAGTGGAAACTCCTGCAGGACTAGCTGACAGCCCAGACCCTCATCGGCCCACTTGTTGAATAGGTCACTCGGCCCTCAGGGAAGCACGATGGATAAAAATAACTGAATGTCACAGAGGGCTTTGGTGGACTTAACTTAATTAGGGGCCGTTTTTAGATGAAAAGCCCGCTTCACAGCTGCCGCCGAGCTTCCGTATATTTAACCACTTCTTCCTGATATAATGCTGCTAAAAAGGCCACCTGGCATTCCCGCTAAATGATAGAAGCCCTGTGATGGATCTGCGAGGCGACCCCAGCCACCCGATGATATTAAAGGAAAGATGGAGAGCTCTTTCAGCTGGAGGAAGGTGAGCCAGAGGTGAATTTTCAGGCTGAGGCTTTTTTATATATGTATCTTTCAAGACAGTAGCTCTAGGATGAATTAAAGCTGGAATTTGTGGTTAAGGTCATCTGTATTAAGTTGCATAATCTTCATTGTTAGCTTACACCATCATCTCCTAGAGTGTGTGATGTATATTATGAGAGAATGTAGAGAAAGGAGTGTCATAAAGCATATTATAAACATAAGTGTCAATTGCCAATGTTGTCATTTTAAATTTATAAGGAATGTCAGCAGTAGTTTGTACAACAAACACAATGTTTTACACAGCTATACATTTATAATGCACACATAAATTTCAGTGGATGAATGTAAACCATGAAAAAAACCCTCCTGAAAAATCACATGTACATCAGTTTTCACAGTCTTTGCTGTAAAGCTCTAAATTGAGCTCAGGTACATTCTGTTTCCATTGATGATTCTTAAGATGTTACAGCAGCTTAATTGGAGTTCACCTGTGGTCAATTTATTTGATTGGACGTGATTTGAAAAGGCATACACCTGTCTATATAAGGTCCCAGGGTTAACAGTGCATGTCAAAGCACAAACCAAGCATGAAGACAAAGGAATTGTCTGTAGACGCCTGAGACGGGATTGTCTGGAGGCACAAGGCTGGGGAAGGTTACAGAAAAATTTCTGCTGCTCTAAAAGTTCCAATGAGCACAGTGTCCTCCATCACCCGTAAGTGGAAGATGTTAGGAACCACCAAGACTCTTCCTAGAGCTGGCCGGCCATCTAAGCTGAGTGATCGAGGGAGAAGGGCCTTAGTCAGGGAGGTGATCAATAACTTGATGGTCACTCTGTCTGAGCTCCAGCATTCTTCTGTGAAGAAAGGAGAACCACAGAAGGACAACCATCTGTGCAGCAATCTACCAATCAGGCCTGAATGAAAGAGTGGCCAGACTGAACCCACTCACCACCTGGAATGGCCAAAAGGCATCTGAAGGACTCTCAGACCATAAGAAACTAAATTCTCTGGTTTGATGAGACTAAAATTGAGCTCTTTGGAGTGAATGCCAGACTTTACATTTGGAGGAAACCAGGCACTGCTCATCACCAGGCTAATACCATCCCTACAGTGAAGCATGGTGGTGGCAGCATCTTTCTGTGGGAATGTTTTTCAGCAGCAGGAACTGGAAGACTAGTCAGGATAGATAGAAAGATGAATGCAGCGAGACATCCTGAATAAAAACCTGCTTCAGAGTGCTCTTGACCTCAGACTGGGGTGACGGTTCATCTTCCAGCAGGACAATGACCCAAAGCACACCGCCAAAATATCAATATCAATATATATCAATATCAGTGACTTCACAACAACTCGGTGAATGTTCTTGAGTGGCCCAGCCAAAGCCCAGACCTAAATCCTATTAAACATCTCTGGAAAAATCTGAAAATGGCTGTACACCGTCTCTTCCTATCCAACCTGTTAGAGCTTGAGAGGTTCTGCAAAGAAGAATGGGCAAAAATTGCCAAAGACAGGTGTACCAAGCTTGTGGCATCATGTTCAAAAAGACTTGAGGCTGTAATCGCTGCCAAAGGTGCATCAACAAAGTATTGAGCAAAGGCTGTAAATACTTCTGTAAATGTGATTTTTCAGGTTTTTTTATTTTTAACAAATTTGCAACAATTTCAAAAACTATTTCTTCACATTGTCATTATGGGTTATTGTGTGTAGAATATTTAGGAAATAAATGAATTTAATCCATTTTGGAATAAGCTGTAACATAAACAAATGTGGAAAAAGTGAAGCGCTATGAATACTTTCCAGATGCACTATACATATTTATACATACATAATAAATACAAATTTTCATTTTGGATGCAATTAATCACAATTAATCCTTAGACAGCACTAGTTTTTAGCAGTATTTTTAAACTTCGCACTATGAAATTAGGCCATTTTTTTGTATCCAGATTTAGTTTTGTGTGATCAATTAGGTTGCTGAAGGCAAAAACAAGGTTGGACATGGGACAGTCCCAAGCTCTTTTTCTCAAGCTACAGTGATCTACATCCCAATGTTGAGCGGCAAAGGAAAACCACAGACAGAGAGAAAGCAATCTGTACATCATCAAGCAACACATTGGTTAAAAACAGATGCAGAGTTAAGAAAATCCTCCCATCGTGACAGAATTCCCAGCGGCGCGTGGAGAAAAAGCGTCTGTTAAGCAAACTTTAGGACTTTCTCATTGAAGTTTGCGTCTCTCCTCATGACCAGCACATGTCATCAATCAGCTAATTCAAAGCCTGGGGAAGGCAAGATTATAACCTTTAGCCAAAAAGCATAACGGCTTAAGCTAACGCCACAACATTAGTTAAGAACCTGTCTATTTTTAGAGTGAAACTAGAAGAAAATGCAGTTTTATTAAAGACGTCACAGCCAATTCTCAGAGTAATAGAGGGTCTAAGTGGGTATGCTTTAATCCACTATGCATGCAATTGTATTCAGTACAATAATTATTTTATTCAATTAATTAATTAAGAGAATTATACTGCTTTTTTGTGTCATTATGTTAAAAGAAGCACTGTTTAATCATGCTGGTTTCAGGTTTGGGTGACCTCGACTAGACTTGCTTCTTGAAAGCATTTACATGAGATGCATTTTAACAACAGAAAGATGGAGTGAAACGGAGCAGAACAGTAGATCTGTGGACTTCTAAAAGTCAGACTATTTTTAACGCAGCATCTTGAAATGCTCAAAAACACTGAAAGATGCATAAAAGCAGCCAAAGACGCCTTTGAATAAATCTACAAGCAAAGCTTTTTCAAGTGACATATCATATCCTAATTCTGCTAATCAAAGCAAGAACACTAAAAAAACCCATCACTAACACAACAAATTAATTGACGTTATTTATTTTATAAGTAGAAAAAATATATATATGTAAAAGAAAACAAGAATAAAAAAGAATAGTTAATTTTTTTTCCAAGCTTATGATTACATTACATATAATAATAATAATAATAATAATAATAATAATAATAATAATTCCGAGGCGAGGCAGTGACGCAGTAGGTAGTGCTGTCGCCTCACAACAAGAAGGTCGCTGGTTCGAACCTCGGCTCAGTTGGTGTTTCTGTGTGGAGTATGCATGTTCTCCCTGCCTTCGCGTGGGTTTCCTCCGGGTGCTCCGGTTACCCCCAAAGTCCAAAGACATGCGGTACAGGTGAATTGGGTAGGCTAAATTGTCCGTAGTGTATGAGTATGTGTGTGGATGTTTCCCAGGGATGGTTTGCTGCTGAAATGGCATCCGCTGCTTAAAAACTTGCTGGATAAGTTGGCGGTTCATTGCGCTGTGGCGACCCCGGATTAATAAAGGGACTAAACCGACAAGAAAATGAATGAATGAATAATAATTCCTTACATTTATATAGCGCTTTTCTGGGCAATCAAAGCGCTTTACACAATGGGGGGGAATCTCCTCATCCACCACCAGTGTGCAGCATCCACCTGGATGATGTGACGGCAGCCATTTTTGCGCCAGACCGCACACCACACACCAGCTGATTGGTGGAGAGAAGACAGTGATGAAGCCAATTGGAATATGGGGATGGTTAGGAGGCCATGATGGACAGAGGCCAGTGGGCAGATTTGGCAGGATGCCGGGGTTAAATATTAGGAATCATAAAATTTTTAAATAACAACCGTCTAATAAGTTTTGTTTCTAAAAGTTTGAATCAAACTAAATCTGCATTTTTTTCAGGATGCACTCGAAAGAATCAAGATCATAACCCCAACCTCATGTATAGCTGTTTTACACATTATCTTCCTCTGGATAGTGATCGTCTGATTGCACTGGTCTTCTGAAGTAATTTACAACTTGGTCTTGATGGTGAATCTCCTGCAGAGATGACAGCGACTCTTTGTTTTCTAGTATTTGGGGCGTTTGAGTTTTTGACAGGACAGACTGTACCTCATGTTTATTTTATACAGATTACAAAAAATTAAGTTTATTTTTAAGTTTGGTTGGTTAATTTAAAAGTAGAGATTTCAAGCTTTATGTGGATATATGTCCTATGTCTGTGAAGCAAGAATTTACTGAGATTCCAGTGTGTTTGTTGGCCACATAAACTATGGTAAAAGCACACGTCTGGAGGTCCGGTTTTCATGCGTGAATTACTCAATTAGCTGGATTTGGATGTTGACGATTTGACATGATCCAGGATTGTTTAGTTCTTCAAAACTCAACAGTAACTTGTTGTCATAGCAACAGTTCTGGTAGCTCAATCCAGCTTGGGAGCAGGTTCATTTTTATATGAACAGGTTTAGATCGGGTCAGTTCAAGCAAAGATAATACTGAAAGCATTTAACAAATGCTGATATTTTCTTAGAGTACTTACACTTGGGAAAATAGTAAATATATATATTTAACTATATATATATATATATATATATATATATATATATATATATATATATATATATATATATATATATATATATATATATATATATAGTACAAAACATATATTTTATTAATGTATGCTGTCTGTATGCTGAAATAAAAGTACAGACTGCCACCTGCTGGTTCAAAGTAAAAATTTAATGATATTAACTTTTTGTCAATATGCCGGTCATTGACACCTTTACCAATATCAAAATGTTTTTTTTATGCAAAATTAATTTATTGTTATTCCTAATGGCGATTAAAAAAACTTGAGTAGGCCTATACTATAATAAAAAATAAATGAATAAAAAAATTAAATAAATGAAAATAAAAAAACTTTATTTATTTAAAATTTAAAAAATTCTTATTTTATTTTATTTTCATAAAATAAATGAAAATAAATGAAAATAAACATTCTCTAAATGTAGAACTAAATACATTGATATGAATTAAAATACATGATGAATACTCTTGACACATGAAAGTGTAAAGCCTGCAGCTCACAACAAATGTGGAAAATTATTGTGTGTCATATTTAACAAACCGTTTACTGCTAATTTTATTGTCAGCCAATCGTTGCATTGCTAATCATGATTTTGAGAATCGATAGATCTGTCCTTCAAAACACACGCAGTGATCTCAGATGAGATCATCCTGAAATTTTAATCTGATTCGCGAACTTGTTTGAAGAACCAAATTAGCCAGAGATCAGTAATCACGTTTAAAAGATCCAGGATCTGCCAAATCATCTTAGATCATTTAAGCGAGGTAAGAAGAACGGACCCCTGGTCTAAGCCTCTCCCCTGGAGAATCTTCAGTCTATAGCGATCGATGATTGGCTCTTGTACTAGTAGGTGGTGCTTCATTCGCCATATTGACCGTTATACTTTTCCCTCTTCAAAACTATACGAGTGAAGAGATAGTGAACAGAGCCAATTCGGTTGGATGGGAATGATTGAGAGGCCATGATCAAAAATGTACATACAGCACCTTTAATGTTCCGGAAGAATGTTTTTTTTTTTTTTTTTTTTTATTAGATCATGGAAGTCATCTCATGCTCTGGCTGTTTATCAGGTTTGATGGTCTTGTCGGATGTTCACTCTTCTCCACTATTACTCCAGGCTGTGGGTTGTGTGAATGAATAAAGCGTGTGAGTCTACAGTACTGTGTGTCCTGTGGTCAGGCAGTGGTTTCTCCACATGAAAGCTTCGGAAGATGTCCAGAGCACTTCATTACTGACAGGGACTTGCTTCATTAACCTTACGGGAGTTACACCTTGATTAGTTTGCCATCAGGTCCAGCTCGCCGTAATGCAGGCTGATGCGTCTGCAGCAGCGCTGAGATTTGAGGTTAACATAGTAATGTTGTGGTGTAGGAGGCATCTGTGAAAAACTTAGCAGAAGTCTCCTATAGCAGATTCTGGTCCTATAGCAGATTCTGCTGTTGCAAACAATTCTGTGGTTGCAGATTTTACATTCAACACCCAAAAGATTTTAGTTTAGAGTTTAGATTGTATTAGCACTTTGTAGTTGCTACTGCTTTGTTGTAACATTAGCTTTTTTGCAGTATTTTTTAACCAATGTACACTTACCTTATCAGATTTTACTATTATTTTTTTTATTTCATGTTTATTGTTAACACTCACGTGAGCACAATCAAACAATATTTCTAATTACATTTGATCTCAGTATGTGACCTCAAATGGCAAACAATTTGCATACTAACCGATTTTATTTTACATCAGAGATCATCATAATTTAGAAGTAACAGGCCTTTTCTGAATATAAAGTAACTTACTGTAAATCAATTACAGCAGAAATACTGTATTTACACTTATATCACCATTTATCTTGCTCTATATATGTTTTCAGTATGGTATATATTTGCTGTAAACTATACAGTAATTTCCAAAATTCTACTTTTTAAATACAGTAACATACTGCAGAACTGTCCTACAGTAAATTACAGTTCATATTACAGTAAAATACTGTGTAATTTACAAAAAAAAAACTGTTAACTGTGTAGGGGGAAAGAGTATATACAATTAACAATTTCCTGTAGAATCTACAGTAACTTACTGACAGCAGTTTGCCAGTAACATACTGTAAAATAATTACAGCAGAAATACTGTATTTACACTTATATCACCATTTATCTTACTCTAAATATGTTTTCAGTATGGTATATATTTGCTGTAAACTATAAAGTAATTTCCAAAATTCTACTTTTTAAATACAGTAACATACAGCAGAACTGTCCTACAGTAAATTAAAGTTCATATTATAGTAAAATACTGTGTACTTTGCAAAAAAAAAAAAAAAATGTTAACTGTGTAGGGAGAGAGTATACACAGTTAACAATTTCCTGTAGAATCTACAGTAACTTACTGGCAGCAGTTCGCCAGTAACTTACTGTATACCAATTACAGCAAAAATACTGTATTTCCACTTATATCACTATTTATCTTGCTGTATATATGTTTTCAGTAATGTATATATTTGCTGTAAGGAATGCGCTGTACTGTGCCAGAAAACGACTGAATCAGCTGGGTATTGATTGTGTGCGAGTGTTTCTTTTTAAGTTGTTATAATTGTAATGTTTAATATCATTGTAAAATTTAAGCTTTGTAAAGTCATACAGCTCTGGATAACTTGAAACAGCGAGCACTAGTCTCTCCTCCACTCCGCAGACATGGTAAGGGGTCTGTGACATCATCGACTTATGCTTTAAGATTTAAAGGGCAGGAATTGCACCAGACCCCCTTAAGTGGTTTCGTTTGAATGTGTATAATCTATATTTTATGCACATATGCATCACTTTGGTTTTTACCCTACTGTACAAAAGTTATTTACACTTAAATACCCAGTATTTTGGATACCCAAGCTAGGTATTTTATATTGGCTCATTTATATATTTTTCATATGACACATGTTATAACAAGTTATAGCTCAAATGAAAGCTCTTGCCGGTGCTCATACGGTGCTAGCGTTCTTTTTACTGAATTATATTCACATATCAAATAGTTGTCGAATGAATCGTGGTGTTTCCATGGCGCAGAAGTGAAAACAATACATTTATGATCAATAAGCAGCCCCAGATAGCACAGACAGCTGTCATCTCTTACCTTATGCTGTGCACTTCAGGGCCCTTTCTCCTCTGTTTTTGAGGTGATGTGCATAAGTAATTCTTTCATATGTCTGACGTGGTCCAAACACAGTGAAATATGTTTGATCAAACAAAAGAAGAGTAAAATATGAAAACAATTATCAATCCCCGTGGCTTGTACAGCACCTCTCATCAGTTGGAATACAATAACTTTTGCATAGATTATGGTAGAGACATTTTTCTTTTTCCTATGATTACAGACAAGTGCAGGAACCACCAAAATTAATTGCAGCACCCTAGACCACACAGAACCTAAAAGGTACACTTTCAAATCTGAGTTTATAAAAAAAAATACAAAAAGCGCCTCTTTTTTATTATTTACCTACTGCATATGCAAAACAGAGGGCGGAGCTTAACTGGCAATGATGTAGAATTTGGTGTTTATCTGCACAATTCCATAATAAATCTGCACGTGTTATGCTAAAAGAACGATTTAAGTTCTGAAAATCACAGGGAATTTTTGATAATACGATGATCATTTTTATGGCAAAAGCTTAAGCAAATTTGGATTTCTCAGGTCATGACCCCTTTAATTATTATCTATAGTACACTGTAACTGTTGAACACACTCATATTTTTAGGTTAATAGTGCAAAACAGCAATAGATGTTTTTGTTATGCATGGATTTTATGTTCAGAAAATTAGGACAAAGCTGCATGCTGCTTTTGGCAGATTGTTTTCTCCTACAGGTCCAATAAAAAAGATGGATAACAAATATATATATAAAAATCTTGGCCTAACAGAGCGCAACAATTCCAGTTCCATTTCATTTGTCTCCTTAGCATTAACAATTTTTCCGTTTGCCGGGGTTGAACCCAGGCTGGACGCCAGTGATGTTTATAATATTTTGCTGGAAAATCCCCTTCCGATATATCAAGCTTTAGTCAACATGAAATCAAAACAAATGTGTGTTGCTCTCTTGATGAATTCTCCCAGTTTTATTGTTCGAATTGAAATGTTTGCCTTTGTGGTCTTTCACTAAAAATAAAACCATCACACAGTACCTTATTTTGTCACTGAATACAGTGTTTCACTTGGATGTAGATCAGATTTTAAGTGCATGGAAGTATGAGTTCATTTATATTTATTCATAATACATGCATTCCAGCCAAAATATTTGTATCAATAATATTATTTTTTTTACGTGACAAAATAGATGTACATATATACACTTGAAGTCAAAATGAGACTAGTATCTTGAAAAATATCTAGTAAAATATAGTTATTAAAACTATTATGTTTAGAAATGTGTTGGAAAATCTCTTCTTTCCATTATATATATATATATATATATATATATATATATATATATATATATATATATATATATATATATATATATATATATATATATATATGTATATATTTATATATATGTATATATTTATATATATGTATATATTTATATATATATATATATATATATATATATATATATATATATATTTATATATATATATATATATATATATATATATATATATATATATATATATATATATATATATATATATATATATATATATATATATATATATATATATATATATAAATATATATATAAATATATTTACATTTACATTTAGTCATTTAGCAGACGCTTTTATGCAAAGCGACTTACAAATGAGGACAAGGAAGCAATTAACACAACTTTAAGAGCAACAATGAATAAGTGCTATAGGCAAGTTTAAGGTCTGTAAAGTCTAAGAAGGAAAGTATCAGTAATTTTTTTATTTGGGTACAGTTAGTGTGATATCCAGAGAGGCAATTGCAGATTAGTAAGTGAAGTGGAGACTAAATAGTTGAGTTTTTAGTCGTTTCTTGAAAATAGCGAGTGACTCTGCTGTTCTGATGCAGTTAGGGAGTTCATTCCACCAACTGGGCAGATTGAACGTGAGCGTTCGCAAAAGTGATTTCTTCCCTCTTTGGGATGGAACCACGAGGCGACGTTCATTCAAAGAACGTAAGTTTCTGGAGGGCACATAGATCTGCAGAAGTGAGAGCAGATAAGAAGGAGCAAGGCCATAATAATGTATAATATATATAATTTTACTTCCCGCCACATTTCTGTAGACTATGTTATAAAAATAACTTAACTTAAATTAATACAGATTAGGCGACACAGTGGCTCATTGGTTAGCACTGTCGCCTCCAACATAGGCTCCTTCTGAACACGTGCACTATGTACATTTCTGGAGATCACAAATTATGTAGCCAGAAGAACATATGGCTGCATTTCAAATCAAATCAAATCAAATCAAATCACTTTTATTGTCACATCATCAGCAGCACGTGTGTTATGATGAGTGAAAAGCTTAGGTGCTGGCTCCAGACAGTACAAAATACAGACAGTGCAAAACACAGACAGTGCAAAATACAACAGCATACTCCTAAAAAAACAAACAAAAAAAAACAAACAGGACAATGTAAAATTGACAGCAATATGTACAATGAATTTGTGTCCACACAGTTGTTGTAGGCAGTACTGTTTCAAGTATGGATTGGTTAAAGTGTAGTGCAAGCTACATATTGATGGTGTGCAGTGAGGGGCTTGGAAGAGTTTGTGTGGGGTGTGTTAAGTGTTCGTCAGCCTGATAGTCTGAGGAAAGAAACTTTCCTTCAGCCGGCTGGTGCGTGACCGGATGCTGCGGAACCGTCTGCCTGAGGGTAGCAGAGAGAAAAGTCTATGGCTTGGGTGGCTGGAGTCGCTGATAATTCTCTTGGCTTTCCTCATGCACCGCCTGGTGTAGATGTCCTGGAGGGAGGGAAGCTCACCTCCTACTACGCGTCCAGCAATTCGCACAATCCTATGTAGGCCTTTGCGATTGCTGCTGGTGCTATTTCTATACTAGGTGGTGATACAGCCAGACAGGATGCTCTTCACAGTGCAGGTGTAGAACGAGCGGAGGATGTGGGGGCTCCTGAGACGCCTGAGGAAGAACACAACCAAAAACCATGGATCAATGGCGAAGTTTGAACAGCCCTATCAGCGCGAGCATCCGCCTATAAATCCAGAAATGCTGAGGAACAAAAACAAGCAAATTACAACCTCAGGAAAACCATCAAAGCAGCAAAACGTCAATACAAAGACAAGGTAGAGGGTCAATTTATCACCAATAATGCAAGGCGCATGTGGCAGGGACTTAATTAACCGACTTTAAAAGTAACAAACCCGCCACTGTAAACATTGCTGCGTCTGTTCCGGATGAGCTTAACTCGTTCTACGCCCGCTTTGAAGCCTAGGACAGCGCACACACACTGCGTGCTTCCGTGGCCGATACTGAAACCGAAACCGCAAGCACACTGTCTGCTTCTGTAGCAGACGTAACGAGATCTAACATCCGGAAAGCTACATCACTGGTGCTCCACAGGGCTGTGTTCTCAGCCCACTCCTGTACTCCTTGTACACACATGACTGTACAGCCAAACACAGCTCCAACCTTAAATTCGCTGATAACACAACGGTGGTGGGCCTAATCACAGATAATGATAAGACGGCCTACAAAGAGGAGGTGCACACTCTGATGGAGTGGTGTCAGGAAAACCACCTCTCACTCAACATCAGCAAAACCAAGGAGCTGGTGGTGGATTTCAGGAAAGAGAAGAGAGAACACACCCCCATCACCATCAACGTGATGCCAGTGGAGAGAGTCAGCACTTTCTAGTTTCTTGGAGTACACATCGCTGAGGATTTGACATGAACTGCTCTTTAAAATAAACACTACAGGGCGGTATGATACCAGTCCTTACACTTACCTCTGTATGGATGGTTTTCCCGCTATTACCAGTTTGTCCAGTAGCTCGCCATGTACGTCGACAGACTTGAGATGTAAAGAGAAGTTGACCACGATGACAGGGTTCAAATCCGGCAAAGAACGGTTCCAGAAAGCAGGTAGGCAAAAAACACAAGCCAAAAAATAAAATAAACAAATTAATAACAGGGTAAGGATGGGGTAAAATCTGAAAAATGTGGTAAAAATCTGGCGATGACTTTTCATTTTCTGCATTGCATTTTAAAACTGTCGGTTTTGTTTTGGGAAGTGGGTGATTGGTTGGGTCAGTTGGTTGGGTGTAGAGAAGGAGGAGGGTGAGTCAATCGATAGGTCAGTCAGTGAGACAGTCATTCAGTCTCTTATTCAGCCAGTCAGTCAACAGCGGCCTCTGGTGGATTTATGCAGGAAGATCAGGCGCAAATGGTGTTCTTCAGAGAATTTTGAGAAACACGTTGCTAGACAAATCAAAACACGTAAATTTATGATTTAAGAAAACAAAAACGTATTTTTACAACTTATTTACATATTTGGCGCTTTCCAGAAATGTATAGAGGCGTACATTTTCAGAATGAGGCTGTGTTAGTCACCTCACAAGAAGGTCACTGGTTTGAGTCCCAGCTGGGCCAGTTGTCATTTCTACTTGAAGTTTGCATGTTCTCCCTGTGTTGGCATGGGTTTCCTCCGGGAGCATCGGTTTCTCCACAGTCCAAAGACGTGATGTAGGTGAATCAGTTGAACTAAATTAACCGTTGTGTATCAGTGTGTGTGCTTGAGTGTGTGGGTATTTCACAGTACAGTGTTGCGGCGGGAAGGGTATCTGCTGCGTAAAACAGGCTGGAATAGATGGCGGTTCATTCTGCTGTGGTGACTCCTGATAAACAACGGACTAAGTTGAAGGAAAATCAATGAATGAATAAAACAGATTAATAGCTAAATCAAAGTAAAAAAAAAATGTTTTTATCTTAAAGATACTAAATAAAACTGATGTAACATTCTGTTTTTATATACTTAGTGCCATTCATCCACATGCTTTTAACTATTTAAAAAATATTATAAATATTACAATCAAAATTGATGAACTGCTGGATCCATGTGGTGCTGCATGTGGTCTTTATCCCATGTGTTTTGGTTTAGTTTTCATATTAGCCTTAAATCATATTATGCAACTTTTGTTAGTCCTCAGAGACCTTTTTCAATTTTGGAAAAAAACAACCTCTCAAACCTCAATTACTGCTGTTGCCTCTGGGGAACTTGTGTGTGTATCAGCGTCTCGCTATGATTGCTTTCCAATTGATGAAACTTGACTCGCTTCATTTCTCATTTGTTATTGGGAGACTGCAGCTCCTGATAACCAGAATAGAGACCCTTAGGTCGGGAGTACATTTGATATCGTTTTTATTAGATTGATGCATTCCAGCGCCTATAAGAGCATGAAGAGTCATTTGTCGTGTTAGTGTTTGTTGTACAAGTGGGTTGATTAATTCTCTCTTTTTGCAAGCAATTCAAGACAGGTGATTTATGTTAGTTCATGCTTCATTTTAAGAGATAATTCACCCAAAAATGAAAGCAACCTCAACATTTACTAACCCTCAAGTGGTTCTAGTCTTTTATGAATTTGTTTCCTCTGTGGAACACAAAACATGGCATTTTTAAGAATGATGGAAACCAGCACATACACATACTGTAGTAAATTTAATAAGTTTTAAGGCAATGACTTTTTTTAAGTTATCTTAAAAGTATGACTTTTAGTCATCTAATCACAAAGCCATCTAATCGCTTTAAAAAGCAACAGCTTTACTCACTTTTTAATGTACTGTAAACTCAACTAATCGCTTTTAAAGCAACAGATTTACTCACTTTATAAAGTAAAATAAACTAATTGCTTAAAAAAACAAGATTACTCGCTTTTTTAAGTCAACTAATTGCTTTAAAGAGCCCATATTATACATGAAATAGGGTCATATCTTGGTTGTAAGGGTCTCCAACAACAGTTTCATATGCATGCAAGGTCAAAAAACACTTTCATGGTCTTATAATCTGCATTTATTTTTACCTAATTATCCCAGCGACTCCTGTATAAATCGTCCAGTGATTCATTTGTTCCCAAACCCCTCCTTAGCACGAAGCTAATCTGCGCTGATTGGACCGATGACAGTCTGTTGCGATTGGTCGACTGCCTTCAGTCAGAGAATGAAATGCCCGACAGCTAATCAGCAATATAAAAGTAATCACAGTTCATATACGCTCGATAGTGTAGGCGTGGATTTTAGCTGCCAGTGGGTCAATGTAAATACAGACTATGGACTTGAAAATACAGACGACTGACTATTTTATTGAGCAAAAACTCCAAAAACAGTTGAGAAGATCTCCTAGCTTCTCACTCTGCTCTTTTTACAGACACACACACACATATTGCACACATACACACACACACACACACACACACTGCTCCGGACGACAACGCGCGCGCGCACACACGCACGCACGCACGCACGCACACACACACACACACACACACACACACACACACACACACACACACACAAACACACACACCTCCGGACGACAGCGCGCGCAAACGCACACACAGACACACACACTACTCCTCGTCCACGGAGCTCCCATAACAAAGCAGCACGCGTCGCGTTTTTAACATGACTTTGCACGCGATAAGAGAATATAGCCAGTTAACCTGATACAGTACACGCGGTTACAAGTAACCAATCACAACTAAATACATTTGCAAGCTAGAGTCAACGAGGCAACAACTTCAATCGCACATACTTACACTTGAGAAATGGAGGAAGAAAAATCCATCCTGACGTCCATCAGTAAGTTACTCTTTACTGATCCTTCCTTTAACAAACTCAGATGAAGTATTCTTTGTAGCATGTAGCTTCCAGAAGTTTCCAGTAGTTTCCAACTGCTTGGCTATAATGCTGAGGTTTCATCTTTGGGTAGAGACTCAATATATCCATCTGCAGTGTGACTTCAATCGACCGGCATGTTTGTGTGTGTGTGTGTGTGTGTGTGTGTGTGTGTGTGGGTTTTTGCGTCAGAGGGCGGGGCCTCAGGTTTGAAATCTCCCGGGTTTGCGCGTGCACGTGAATAACTTGGTTTCGTTCGTACGTCATGGCGAAACACCTAATGAATCGGTTTTAAGGCGACTCGTTTGAAGCACTATGAGTCGACTCTTTTATAGATGAATTAACAGATTTAAGCCTTAGCTGGATACTGCACTTCACTTAGAGCTGTGTTACACACTTCATGGAGGGGAATTTTCAAAAACCCATAATATGGGCTCTTTAAAATCAACATGTTTACTCACTTTTTAAAGTAAAGTCAACTAATCGCTGTAAAAGCAACAGGTTTACTCACTTTTTAAGGTAAGATAAACTAATCGCTTTAAAAGCAACAGGTTTACTCACTTTTTTAAGTAAAGTCAACTAATCGCTTTAAAATCAACAGGTTTACTCACTTTTATAAGTCAACTAATCGCTTTTAAAGCAACAAGTTTACTCAATTTTCTAAGTAAAGTCAACTAATCGCTTTAAAAGCAACAGTTTTACTCACTTTTAAAAATGAAAATCAACTAATTGCTTTAAAAGCAACAGGTTTATTAATTTTTTTAAGTAAAGTCAACTAATTGCTTTAAAATCAACAAGTTTACTCATTTTTAAAGTTAAGTCAACTAATCGCTTTTAAAGCAACAGATTTACTCACTTTATAAAGTAAAATAAACTAATTGCTTAAAAAAACAGGATTACTCGCTTTTTTTAAGTCAACTAATTGCTTTAAAATCAACATGTTTACTCACTTTTTAAAGTAAAGTCAACTAATCGCTGTAAAAGCAACAGGTTTACTCACTTTTTAAGGTAAGATAAACTAATCGCTTTAAAAGCAACTGGTTTACTCACTTTTTTAAGTAAAGTCAACTAATTGCTTTAAAATCAACAGGTTAACTCACCTTTTTAAGTAAAGTCAACTAATCGCTTTTAAAGCAACAGGATTATTCACTTTTTAAGTAAAGTCAACTAATCGCTTTAAAATCAACAGGTTTACTCACTTTCATAAGTCAACTAATTGCTTTTAAAGTAACAAGTTTACTCACTTTTTTAAATGAAAGTCAACTAATTGCTTTAAAGTCAACAGGTTAACTCACCTTTTTAAGTAAAGTCAACTAATCGCTTTTAAAGCAACAGGATTATTCATTTTTTAAGTAAAGTCAACTAATCGCTTTAAAATCAACAGGTTTACTCACTTTCATAAGTCAACTAATTGCTTTTAAAGTAACAAGTTTACTCACTTTTTAAAATGAAAGTCAACTAATCGCTTTAAAGTCAACAGGTTAACTCACCTTTTTAAGTAAAGTCAACTAATCGCTTTTAAAGCAACAGAATTATTCATTTTTTAAGTAAAGTCAACTAATCGCTTTAAAATCAACAGGTTTATTCACTTTCATAAGTCAACTAATCGCTTTAAAAGCAACAAGTTTACTCACTTTTTTAATAAAGTCAACTAATCGCTTTAAAGTCAACAGGTTAACTCACCTTTTTAAGTAAAGTCAACTAATCATTTTTAAAGAAACATGATTACTCATTTTTAAAGTTAAGTCAACTAATCGCTTTAAAATCAACAGGTTTACTCACTTTTATAAGTCAACTAATCGCTTTTAAAGCAACAAGTTTACTAAATTTTCTAAGTAAAGTCAACTAATCGCTTTAAAAGCAACAGTTTTACTCACTTTTAAAAATGAAAATCAACTAATCGCTTTAAAAGCAACAGGTTTATTAATTTTTTAAGTAAAGTCAACTAATTGCATTAAAATCAACAAGTTTACTCATTTTTAAAGTTAAGTCAACTAATCACTTTAAAATCAACAGGTTTACTCATTTTTATAAATAAAGACAACTAATCGCTTTAAAAGCAACAGGTTTACTCACTTTAAGTAAAATCAACTAATCAGTGTAAAAGCAACAGGTTTACTTCATTTAAAGTCAACTAATCACTTTTATAGCCACAGGTTTATTCACTTTCATAAGTCAACTAATCGCTTTAAAAGCAACAAGTTTACTCACTTTTTTAATAAAGTCAACTAATCGCTTTAAAGTCAACAGGTTAACTCACCTTTTTAAGTAAAGTCAACTAATCATTTTTAAAGAAACATGATTACTCATTTTTAAAGTTAAGTCAACTAATCGCTTTAAAATCAACAGGTTTACTCACTTTTATAAGTCAACTAATCGCTTTTAAAGCAACAAGTTTACTAAATTTTCTAAGTAAAGTCAACTAATCGCTTTAAAAGCAACAGTTTTACTCACTTTTAAAAATGAAAATCAACTAATCGCTTTAAAAGCAACAGGTTTATTAATTTTTTAAGTAAAGTCAACTAATTGCATTAAAATCAACAAGTTTACTCATTTTTAAAGTTAAGTCAACTAATCACTTTAAAATCAACAGGTTTACTCATTTTTATAAATAAAGACAACTAATCGCTTTAAAAGCAACAGGTTTACTCACTTTAAGTAAAATCAACTAATCAGTGTAAAAGCAACAGGTTTACTTCATTTAAAGTCAACTAATCACTTTTATAGCCACAGGTTTATTCACTTTTTTAAGTAAAGTCAACTAATCGCTTTAAAATCAACAGGTTTACTCACTTTATTAAGTAAAGTCAACTAATCTCTTTAAAAGCAACAGGTTTACTTACTTTTGTAAGTAAAGTCAACTAATCACTTTCATTTTAAAAGTGAGTAAACCTGTTGCTTTTAAAGTCAACTAATCGCTGGGTTTACTCAGGATTTAAATGAAGACTTAAGCAATGCAGCTTATCACTCTAATGAAGCAGATTTAGTCACTTTAAGTAACCAATCATTTAAAAGCAATGGGTTTACTCACTTAAAAGTAAAGTCAACTAATCGCTAATCAAACAAAATATACCATTAAAGTCAATGGCTGTTTTTTCCCTCATTCTTTAACATATCTTCCTTTGTGTTGAACAGAAGAAAGAAACAAAGGGTTTAGAACAAATGGAGGGTGAATAAACAATGAGAGAATTTAGATTTTTGGGTGAACTATCCACTTAAATAGAGTACATTTTTGCGTTTTTCCATCTTGGCTGATTGCAGATCAGAAAAAAAGCTTCATTGAAAGGTGTGCATCTGGTAAGTTTCCTGACATCCCTTAAATCTAAATCAATCTGAGATGTTCAATATATTTATCCTCAGACACACTCAAGACGAATATAGCAGGGATGGTATTAGTCCATTTGTTTGTTCGTGTGTGCTTTCTCTCTCTATCGATCTACTTCCATAACACAGTTCCTCTCGCTCTTTCCTCCACCACTGCTTTTTCCGACTCATCCTGGCGTTTATTTTTACTCCAGTCACTCTTTTACCTCCTTTACAGCTAACAGCCTCATGATCAAAGCTTACTTAAAGGAACATATTTATTTTCTCTGTTCTAGACAGAAAAAGAAACTGTTTAAGGTGGTCAAACTATTTGAAAATGTGGTTAAAACAGTCTCCATCCTGTAAACAGTGCATATAATTAACAATCCAAACCAATTTGGACCATATACACTAAACGTATCTGGTAATTAACATTTTTCTTATTTTTTATATTTATTTACCATTGTGAATTGCATTATGGGATGTTGATCTCTGCTCTGTCGACTTTTGATGTTAATTTGATGTTAAAAATTCAATTATACAGTTTAACAAAGTGACTTTTGTTGATATTTCAGTAGTTTAAAGGTATACGAAATAATATATTTTTATTTTATATATATATATTTGAAAACACTACATCAATTCAAGTAAGTTTGATATGTTTTGGGAAAGGGAGGGGAGTTTGTTCATTTTACAGCAAACATAAGGGAATAGGTTTTGCTTACATTCAACACTTGGGATTTAGGTGTTGCTCATTGAAAGAAATAAAGTTTCAGTATTAATTAAATCAATTTAAAAAATTGTTATCACACAGTTTATATAAATTAGAATTTCAAAGTAATTTAAACACATTACAATAAATTCCCATACACTGAATATTTTCAAAATTACTTAGATGGATTTCCCATGAATATTTTCCAAAAATTTGAGACAGTCCTATCTGCAGCCCGCAGCTTGATGACGTATGTTGGAGCCATTTGTGAACATTTCATTACTTATACTTAATTTGTTTATTTGTTACATGATTAATTAAGATTAATAACATTATTCTGTTTTATTCTGTGTCCCGGATTAAGTGATTTGGTGATACGGATTAGCTCCACCTACATTTCACGTCAGTTTACTAAGAGCATACAGGTGGTGGGTGATCAGCTGGCAGGAGTAGGAGTAACAGTGTTTTGACTGTGTTTTGTTTGTAACATTTGTAAGACAAATAAATGATTTTTGAGATATAAATGCTTGGACGCGTCGTCGACATCATTGCACCTGTCAAACCGGCTCCATATTAGCCAAAGGATGTTGGAGACCGTTATAACGTAGTTGACCTGGTCCGCTATGTTGTTGACGATCGCCTACACCTCCCCTAAACCCAACCATCACAGTAAGATGGGCGCTACCATAGTGGGCAATACAAGGTCCGCTGTGTAGTTGCCGATTGCCTACACCTCCCCCTACTGTAAACCAAACCGTCACAGTAGCATGGGTGTTATCTTAGTGGGCGGAAGTTGACGATCACCTACACCGCCCCCTACCCTAAACCCAACCGTCCCAGTAGCATGAGCGTTACCTTAATGGGTAATACTAGGTCCGCTATGCTGTTGACAATCGCTTCACCTCCCCCTACCCACCCCTAAACCCTACCATCAAAGTAGCATAGGTGCAACCTTAGTGGGCGGTACAAGGTCCACTGCATAGCTGACGATTGCCTACATCTCCCCCTACCCTAACCCCTACCAACACAGTAGCATTGAAGTTATCTTAGTGGGCGGTAGTTGATGATCACCACCCCCTACCCTAAACCCAACCGTCACAGTAGCATGAGCGTTACCTTAATGGGTGGTACTAGGTCCGCTACGTTGTTGACAATCACCTCACCTCCCCCTACCCTACCCTAAACCCAACCATCACACTAGCATAGGTGCTACCTTAGTGGGCGGTACAAGGTCCACTGCATTGTTGACGATCGCCTACACCTCCCCCTACCCTAACCCCTACCATCACAGTAGCATGGGCGTTATCCTAGTGGGCGGTAGTTTACGATTGCCTACACCTCCCCCTACCTTAAACCCAACCGTTAACAGTAGCATGGGTGTTATCTTAGTGGGCTGTAGTTGACTATCGCCTACACCTCCCCCTACCCTAAACCCAACCTTCTCAGAAGCGTGAGTGTTACCTTAATAGGTGGTACAAGGTCTACTATGTAGTTGGCGATTGCCTATAACCCTGTAAAGTTTCCAACTTGGAGTATTTCCAAAATTCCAGATATGTTTCCATGTAAAGTTTTCTGGAAATTTAACAGAAAATTGTTGCCATTTTGTAACCCTAATCTCTCCTGTCCTTAAAGCCCTCATAGGATTGGAATCATCTCATTATAGAAAGAGAGAGAGAGAGAGAGAGAGAGAGAGAGAGAGAGAGAGAGAGAGAGAGAGAGAGAGAGAGAGCAAGGATCCACTTCCTTCTCCTTTAATTTTGAAGATGTTGATCTTGCAATCTATAATGTGAGATTGCATGAAAGCAGAGCTGAAGATCTACATTCAGTTTATTAGACCAGTTGATCAGACAGGCAACGGTCAAAACAGGTGCAAACAGGTACATACAGATAATCCAAAGTCGGGGTAAAAAAAAAACAGAGTGAAAACAGCTGGACAAAGCAAGGGAAAAGCGTTGTAATGTCACAGTACAGTAAAACAAGGCTCAGCAAAGTGTGTAACAAAGTGAGTAGTCTATATAATCTAAGTATTAAGTCCTTGAGCAGCTCCCAGCTGTGTCTGTGTAATCAAAGGTGAACGGTAAAAGGTGTGAGAGAGGTGCATGACAGGATTTGTAGTTCTTAAGGTGAAAGGATTGTCATCAGGTTGATAATGAATGTTCTCCAGCGATCTATAAGAGATTGATCGCTGATGATCGTGACACAATCATGCCTTTCTTTAACCATTTTGTATGCATTAATGACAATTGTAGATCATTTTAAAACCTTCTATCATTTTCCCAAATGCTGGTGTGTCTTGTATTTCCCACCATAGGATGAGCAGACACCGTTTGTAAGTATCCAGCTAGTGTTACACATGTTTCTCCAGACAGATGTTCACCTTTGTCCCGTCTGAGAGCACGAGAGCCAATCTCTCTCTCTCTCTCTCTCTCTCTCTATTTCTCTCTCTCTCTTTCAGCCTGTTTCATCTTATCTTCATCTGTTCTGCATCAGCCAGATTTCTGACGCGCCTTTTGGCTTGCGCTACGATTAGTTATTAAGACCCTTTTCTCAGACTGCTAAATAGCAAGAGTGTACAAATAATCTATCCCGGGACATGTCCCATCTGTGCTCAGAGCCCTCCCTGGCAAAGAGAGACACCGATAAATCAGTCCAGTCTGTTGTGAACTAGTGAGAAACCGTGGCATTCTTAAGTAGTACAACTGATGCTCTGATAAACTAAAGATCTGGGGAATACCTCAGGGCTCTGTTTTAAGACCTAGTGATTTTTCTATAGCCTTCATTGTAAGAAATGCAGTATATGTTAACTAACACAAGCGCTTTCTGTTTATTTATCATTGTGAATTGCATTATAAGATGCTGATCTCCGCTCTGTCGAGTTTTGATGTTGAAAACTCAGCTTTACTGACTTTTATTGGCCTTTTAATCGTCGTTCAAAATTAAATCATGTACATGAAGTAGTAGAAATAAGTCTGTAAAATAACAAAAATCTACTGGCAGTTTATTACAGGGTTTTTGTCGTGTAATATACAACACCTACCCAGACAATATATCACTTTAAACTATTAAAAATGTTAATAAAAGTCACTTTTTCCAACTTTTCAAGGGTAAACGTTTTTGGAAGAAAGATGAAGGTGTTATGAAGCGGACACTGACAACAGACGTGTGGATCCACATGCAGTTTATAAACCCTTGTGTGCTGCTGGGGATGTGTTCATTCATTCTGGGGTGATTTTGTGTCTTAATTAGGCTTCTCTGTGTTTTAGTTAGCAGAAGGATTTTTGGTTACAAATCTTATTTTGTCACATATTTTGAGATATTTTGTTGACCCTTTTGTAATGTTTAGAATAAAAAACATCCACTGAATTAAACTGCAGTAAAAATGCATCAGATAAATATTTTGTGTGTTTTTTTTTTTTTAAACTGTTAATCAGCCTCAGTCCTTATCAAAACTACTAAATTGCCTTAAAAAATGACAGGATTTTAACTCTTTAATTGCCAAATTCATAAATTATGTCAATAATTTGGTGAAAAAAAACACACAAAATGATATATTTTCAAAATAAAAAGTAATTGGGGACTGGATTTTTTTTTACCTTTTATCAAAGTCTTAGACATGTGAAACAAAGCATTGGCTTTCATGCATTGTTCTTTATTCATTTTAATTTTTTTCTCCGAAATTTACTGTTGGTGGCTGTTTTTGTCCCATTGACTTCCATTATAACGACATTTTTTTTGATTGCAAAACCATGACACCATATAATCATGCATTTTTGATTGTTGGTGGGATTCCCTGATGGGCAGAGGTAAAATGTATAATTTTTACTGTTGATCATCAGTTGGCACCATTGAGCCTTTTGATAGGCCTGTGCAAATAAAAAAAAAAGCGTAGTGTTTGGATTTATTTGGAATATAACAGCAAATTCATGTGTGAGTATGTGTGTCTGAGTGTGTAATGCTGCGTTCACACCAGATGCGGCTGAAGCGTCAAACGCGAGCGTTTTACAATTTACAGTAAGTCAAAGCTAAGATGGGAATAGAAATCCTGCGGCGCGAATGATGCAGTGCGAACGACGCGTTTAGCGCGAATGAAGCGGCACCTGGAGGAAACCCACGCCAGTTTTCAAGAACATGCAAACTCCACACAGAAATGCCAACTGACCCAGCCGGGACTCGAAGTTGAACCAGCGACCTTTTTGCTGTGAGTCAACAGTGCTAACCACTGAGCCACCGTGTTGCCCACAACAAGGATATATCACATATTAAACATTTTACTAAAAAGATGATTCTTAAGAAGTTTCTTAAAACAATCCATGAAAACAATAATCAAGTAATACATAATTTAGGTGCTTTAAAAGGCCCGTCCTCCTATACATTTTAACTTGAACAATTTTAATAACTCATTTCTAATAACTGATTTATTTTATTTTTGCCATGATGGCAGTGAATAATCTTTGACTAGATATTTTTCAAGATACTTCTATACAGCCTAAAGTGACATTTAAAGGCTTAACTATGTTAATTAGGTTAACTAGGCAGGTTGGATTAATTAGACAAGTCATTGTATAATGATGGTTTGTTCTGTAGACTAACAAAAAAAAAAAGCTTAAAGGGGCTAATGATTTTGACCTTAAAATGGTGTTTAAAAAATTAAAAACTGCCTTTATTCTAGCCGAAATAAAACAAATAGGACTTTCTCCAGAAAAAAAAATATTATCAGACATATATATATATATATATATATATATATATATATATATATATATATATATATATATTTTTATTTTTTTTTTTTTTCCTTTTACCAGGGCTGGTCTGCAGTCTGTCTTACATAATCCACATCAGGCGGTGTAGTGTGTGTGTGTGTGTGTGTGTGTTTAGTTAGGTTGGCACTGGTTGTGGCAGTGACCGGATGGGGATCTCAGCCAAACATGGCATGTGTCTGCGCCTTTCATTAGACTTTGGTCTCATCAGTTGGTTTTTGAAATCCAAGTTATAATAGTCACTTGAAGTGTTTATACAGTTGGCAGCGTTTACACTTGGCTGAATGCAGTTTGGCTTTGACAGTTTTGCTGGGTCCTCTGTTTGAATGAGAGATGAGGTGCATTAGTTATGCCTTTATTCATGTTTATGAGGTGGCATGGTGTCATGGTTAAAAAAATACATGAAGGAATCAAGTTAACATATTAGTTTTCATTCATTCATTTTTCTTCGGCTTAATCTCACCACAGCAGGATGAACCGCCAACTATTCCAGCATATTACACATTGGATGCTCTTCCAGGTACTGGGAAACACCCATACACACTCATTCACACTCATACAATACAGCCAAATTAGTCCATCTAATTCACCTATACCGCATGTCTTTGGACTGTGGGGGAAATCGGAGCACCTCGAGGAAACCCACGCCAACACGGAGAGAACATGCAAACTCCACACAGAACTGCCAACTGGCCCAGCTTGGTCTCAAACCAGTGACCCTCTTGCTGTGAGGCCACAGTGCTAACCACTGAGCTACTGTGCCGCCAACATATTAGTTTTAACAAATTTAAGTGGGTTAAACAAAACTGTTAACTGTTAAAACTATTACCCCAATAAATCCCCAAGATTTGTATTGTTTTGCCTCATTTTAAATAAGAACAAACAAACGTACAATGCCAATGGATGTGGATCTTATTTTTTTGTTTTTGCAAAATATTCTTGTATATATAATATACTGTACTATATAATATACTATATTGTTATTATTATTATTATTATTATTATTATTTATTTATTTATTTATGTATTTATTTATTTATTTATTTATTTATTTATTTATAAAGTTTCATTTGATTATTATTATTATTATTATTGTTGTTGTTGTTGTTGTTGTTGTTATTAGTATTATTGTATACTTACCGTATATTAAATAACATGTATATACAATATAATTATTAATAATTCTATGGTATATATTATTTATTATAAAGTATATATTTAATATTATAATTCATTCATTCATTCATTTCTTTTTGGCTCAGTCCCTTTATTCATCTGGGGTTGCCACAGCGGAAGGAACCGCCAACTTATCCAGGATTTGTTTCACGCAGCGGATGCCCTTTCAACTGCAACCCATCACTGGGAAGCTTCCGTACACACTCATTCACACACAAATCCTACGGCCAATTTAGCTTACTCAATTTACCTATAGCGCATGTTTTTGGATTGTGGGGGTAACCGGAGCACCCGGAGGAAACCCACGCAATCACAGGGAGTACATGCAAACTACATGCAGAAATGCCAACTGACCCAGTCAAGGCTTGAACCAGCGACCTTCTTGCTGTGAGGCAATCATGCTAACCACTGCGCTACCGTGATGCCCTGTTATAATAATAATATCATTAATTGATTAAATTTTATACACATAATTAATATTATAATATCATATATATATATATATATATATATATATATATATATATATATATATATATATATATATATATATATATATATATATATATTGTTTTTTTTATTATTATTATTTTTTCGTTGTTATTGTTATTGTAATGATCGTTGTTTTATGCAGATTTTTTTTTGGATAATGGGTCATTTCTACATGAAAAAACAGATTCGAACAGATTTTACACACTGAATTCTACAGGTTCATAAATCTGAAGTATTTTATGGGGCAAACCAGAAGTGAGCATTAGCAGTGCTGGGTTTGGCCCTCGGGGAGGTGTATTGTGATGAAGCCCTGTAGTCCTCTGATTTCTGACAGTCCAGAGGGTTCAGTGGCCACTGCGCAAACTGATACGCCTGTTATACGTTCTGCTGAAACTTCCAGTTGCATCGTATTTCCTCGAGGAGATTTACAAGCAGCGTCCTGCACATCTGTATTAGTGTGCTGTTAAGGGAAGAAACACAGGCATGCGCACACACCCACACGTACAGACTGTAAAAAATGCTGGATTACACACAATCAGTTTGTGTTGGGACAACATGAAGGAATTAAGTTTAGTTAGTTTTTTACAAATTTAAGTGAACATAAAACACTTTAGTTATCCCCCCAAAAAAGACAAAAATTGTGTTGTCACAGATTTAAAATAAACACAAAGCAAACATCTTATTTTTGTGACACACACTCACACACACTGTAAAAAATGCTTGGATCCACACAATCAATTTGTGACAGTATTAAGGAAATAAGTAAGCTTATTATTTTTTGTAAATTTAAGTGGGTTAAACATAAAACTATTTAGTTGTTCCACCTTCAAAAATTAAGAATTATAAATAAATTTAATTAATACATTTTAAAATACATTTATAAATAAATAAATTGTGTTGGTTAAAGTAGTTTGAATTAGTGTTGGGATTGTAAAGGTTTTAATGGTTTTACTACTTTTATCAATCCCACTTATTTGTTCGGTTCTTTAATGGTCCTCTTATCGGTAGTTTTTAAAGTGCTTTTTATATATGTGTATATACAGTTGAAGTCAGAATTATTAGCCCCCCTGAATTAGCTCGCCTGTTTATTTTTTCCCCTGATTTCTGTTTAACAGAGACACGATTTTTTCAGCATGTTTCTAAACATAATAGTTTAAATAACTCATTTCTTATAACTGATTTATTTTATCTTTGTCATGATGACAGTAAACAATATTTTACTAGACATTTTCCAAGACACTTGTGTGCATATTAAATTGACATTTAAAAGCTTAACTAAGCTAATTAGGTTAATTAGGCAGGTTAGAGTAATTAGTCAAGTTATTGTATAGCGATGGTTTGTTCTGTAGACTAATGAAAAAATAAATTGCATAAAGGGGCTAATAATTTTGTCCTTAAAATGTTTTTTAAAAAATTAAAAACTGCTTTTATTCTAGCCGAAATAAAACAAATAAGACTTTCTCCAGAAGAAAAAATATTACTAGACATACTGTGAAAATGTTTTTGCTCTGTTAATTATAATTTAAGAAATATTTAAAAAAGATAAAAAACAATTCAAAGGGGGGCAACTGTGTGTATATATATATATAAACTTTATATAAAAAAAATAAAATTGAACATAATTAAAAACAATTTATTGTATTATGACATTTTAAATGTAAAATGAAGCAAAACCAGTAATTGTAACACAACCAAAGAAAATTTTCCTGAAAAAAATGTACAATGACAGTTTTTAATCTTTTTTCTTTTGCAGAAAAATCAACATGTTTGCCTTTTCTGGCAGAAGTCCCCGACTCTTCTTGTGCTCCCTGCAGTTGAAAAATACCCTCTATTAGTTGCAAAATGCAATTAAATAATCAGATAATGTTCATGATTTTTCATTAACACATTTACATAAATGAGTCACCAGTGTTTTGGGAGGTAACATCGTAAAAATAAGCAGTTTTAAAAAAAATATAATTTCTTAATAAGAACAGTTTATTATTTGGCTATATTTTCAAATACGGTAATGTAAAAGTATTTGTAAGGTTTAAGATGTATTTAGGCTAGTGTAGAAAAAAGTACCATTTTCATTGTAACTGAATGTTTGTGTTTATTAAACTATTAATTTTATACTAATTTAGAGAGACCTTTTGTGATTGACTGCTAGCATAACCATGTGGATGATTGATGTACCTTTAGCTAGTCAGTCGAAAACATTTCATTTGTCTTTCTGCAGTTTATGGACTTTTGAAAGATGCCAGATTGCTTGTGTTTGTGATTGTTCAGCTTATACAAGAAAACCACTTGTTGCGTTTGTTGCAGCGGCCATTGTCGCTGTTCACTCCGGAAATACAACTTGTTGTGTTCTCTCCGCCACCCCGCAAGCTTACGAGTCTACACTTTGTGCGCTTGATGTGCTTGCCATTGTACTATTGGGCGAAAACACAAGCTTTTCTCATGCGAGATTGCCAACTGTGCAGACCAATATCGCAAATTAGAAAAGCTCGGTCAGTTAAATTATGCTACTGTAAGTAATGTTTATTCAGCAATAATTCTCCAGTACGGATAGCAGAACCGTTACGTCAGAGCTTATCGATACTTTGTTTTTTTATAATTTAGTTCTGATACCGATAAAGTACCGAGTTTCGGTACCCATCCCTAGTTTAAACGCACACACACTGTAAAAAAATGCTGGGTTCCAGGGCTGTTTACAAGGCTTCGACGAAGCGGACAGGTAAGAAGGTAACATGACACATTATGCAACACATAGGACTACTCTTCTGTATAGTACATTAGGTTAGGGTCGAGTGCCACCCCTTGTACTTTTTGGATAGAGAGATAGAGAAGATAGTTAGGACTCGGAAGACTCTACGTGTGTTAATTATTTTGTTTTCACATAGCTAGTTAGTTAGATTCTTCTGGGGAGTTAGATTTAATTTATGTTGTGTTCTTTTCATTTCTTTGGCGCCGCCCACATCCCTTCTGCCAGCTCTCCTGTTTTTTCCCGTTTTTGTATTTGTCTCAGTGTTGTATATCTTGTAAATAGTATATTTTTGCCTTCTGTACTTTTTCTTTATTTTGATTAATTTGTTGTTTTGTAAATAAAGTCACATATTTTTAGTATCTACTTTGGTTGTCTTTTGCCTTGCATTCCCTGTTTGTATAAATTTATTTTAATTGCACATAAATGTCAAACCCCATTCTCTAGACTAACATCAGGGGTTTGTAACATCTTCATGTTGTCCCAACACAAATCGTGTAAAGTTAATAAAGGGAGGTAAAATCACAGCTTGTGAATTAGCAGAGCAAAAAAAATGTGCACAGATAAATATCTTAACATAAACACTATATTATATCATCATCATTCTGAACAGTCAAATATGATGTAAAATGGAGGACTTTAATAAAACACAATCGCAGTTCATTTACATTCACGATACGGGGGTTTATTCAGTCCGTTAGTGCTGGGATGTCCTGATTCATTTCCAATATTGTTAACGTAGCATTGCTGAAACTGGGCAGGGGTTTTCTCTCCCTGTAGAGACTGGATGAGGAGAGTAAATGTTGGAATTAGTGCTGTTTCATGTGTTTTTCAGTTGTTGGAGTTTAATGTTCTGTTATGTTGGGATAACATCGAAGTTTAGCGGAGTTACAGTGTTGTTGTGGAGAGTAACAGTAGGGGGCGATAAATGGTGAGAATGTAAACGAAGTGAAGTTTATTTATAAACAAATTTCGAGAGGATCACGTGCTTATGATTGTTCACAGCTGTTCCAACTTTAGCTAATGACTGATTATCCTATCAGACGATCCTTAACTCACTATAAATAACCAGACTTTTCTCATCTCAATATCTTCGTCTTGAAGAGACCCCCCCATCCAACCCTACTTTCCCTTCTTTCAAACGGGCGTCCCAGTGGCCAGCGATTAGCGCTGTTGCCTCACAGCAAGAATGCCCCTGGTTTAATTCCTTTACAAACCAGACGGCATTTCTGTGCGGAGTTTGCTCGTTCTCCCCGTGGTCGCGTGGGTTTTCCCCCGGGTCCTCCGGTTTCCTCACACAGTTCAAAAACAAGCGCTCTAAACTATTATTCCAAATACTTTAGCTAAACTCTGAGTACACATTCAACATCCATATCTTTCACTTAGCTACAACAAGCAAGAGGGGGAGTCATCGAGATCTACCTGAGCTCAAACTCCCCTCTCGCCTTGCAACGGGAGGGAGCCCAGGGCTCGAGGATCTTATAAGCTCAGGGCTCTCTCCCGGGACAGCACGCCAAACTAGCTTTACTATCAATCATCAGCTAAGTGTGAACTCTTGAAAGGAAGAACAAACGGACTACATTTCTTGTACTCAAAATGCAATTAAAGTTCAAGATATTTTGATTTTTAATGCGAAGTGCTTCCAAAAGGTAAATGTATTAGCATGCTAATTTGCTAATGCTACTGTATTTCTTATTATTAGCTGTGGCAGGTTGATGTTTGTCATTTTTGTGAAGTGTTTGCTGTGTTTCTGAGCAAGCTGATTAATTTGTTGTAATGCTCTGTTGTAACACTTGGAAGGATTGTGGACGCCCTTCCAGCCGGAACCCAGTACTGGGAAACACCCATACACTCTTACGTTCACACACACACTTATACACTACAGCCAATTCAGTTTATTCAACTCCCCTATAGTGTATGTCTTTGGACTGTGGGGGAAACCGGAGCACTCGAAGGAAACCCACACCAACACGGGGGGGAAACATGCAAGCTCCACACAGAAATGCCAACTTGGGACTCGAACCAACGACCTTCTTGCTGTGAAGTGACAGTTTAACCATTGCGCCACCATGCCGCAGACATAATATCTAACAATATTTAATTAATGGTATTTGCTGTGTATTTTTTCCATATGTGTATGTTTGACATCGGGGTGTCCAAGGATGATTTGAAGTATTTTAGCAGTCGGCCAGTGTTTGTTATTCCTCATGTCTGTTGAAGAAGTCATTGGCTTTGTCGGACGTGTCTGTTTGTGTATAGAGCCTCAAAATGATTAGCACCAGTCATGCTGTCAAGCTCTGTATGTTTTCACCAGGACTAAGTTGTTGAGATATATATATCAAAAAGCAGATGTCCTTGTCTCAAGTGTGTGTAAACCCCGGATTTCAGATAAATAGGAAATGGTGGTTTTCCACAAAATGTAAAGACCTTGACTCGCTGCTGAACTCCATTGGTTTACAGCGAATCGTCACTTGTGTGTGCAGCAAGCAGACGTGTGAATGGTAGATTAAGGGGCGGTTCACACAGAATGCGCTTTTCCTTTCCAATGTGCTTCTTTTCTATTGTTTTTCATTGTAAACACGTGCTTGATGGATATGTGTGAAGTAATAGAGTGGATGAAGTAGCATAGCTCAGAGCTTGCCTAATCTTCTTTTACACAGTCAAACTTATGTATATTTTTTCTTTACAAAAACGACATGCTTTTAGGGTGTAGTATGCATAGGCGAATTTGGGACTCAGCACCGGTCTGGTTCAGTCATGGAAGTGATGAGCTAGCTTTCATTAGCGTCTGTGTATCCTCAAAAGCACCTCCTCTTTAGACAGACTCCTTCGAAATGCTTGACACATGTATTCGGTTGTGCAAATCCTAATTTTCTCTTCAAAACCGCATGCAAGGCTCTTGAAGTTTGCGCATCGTCTTGTGTCAGTGTTATCTTGCGTTCAGTGATTGCATTGCTGTTCCTTAGTGCTTTTGCATATCCGTAGTGAAGATTTTGCAGAGAGAATGAGAATGAATCACGACTTCATTCTTGAACATAAAGATTTCAAGAAGTCTGGAGCTTGAGGCCATATGGCTTTAGTAGTTCTTCTGTGATGCCATAGAAAAACTTCGCAATTCATTTTAACTAATATAATCATATAAACATAACATTGTTTTAGATTTTTTTTGTGTGTTGTGTGTGTGTGTGTGTGTGTGTGTGTGTGTGTTTTGAATTTTATGATGAAAACTTTAAATCATACAGTTTCTGTTTTAGTCTTGTAATCTTATGGATTTCTGCAATTCAGATTTAGATTTTTATTATTAAGATTTTGTTCCGATTTTTATGACATTATCCCACAATTTTTAATGAGTCAAAGATTAAAATGGATTTTCAAGCATCAAAACTTTAAAAGTGTAAAATAGCTTTACAAATATTTAATTTATAAGCAAAAAATATATAAATACATTAAATAAATAAATTAAATAAACAAATAAATAAATAAATCAAAATACAAATAATGGTTAAATGGTTAAAAAACTAATATATATATATATATATATATATATATATATATATATATATATATATATATATATATATATATATATATATATATATATATATACATACATATATATATACATATATATATATATATATATATATATATATATATATATATATATATATACACACACACACACACATATATTTATAGTCGCATGTACATTTAAATGCAGACTCCAAAATGGAACATCTCATCTTTGAGCTTTAAATATTAACACAACACTACAATGCGATCATAAATATTGTATGTAATATACAGTATATATTAGATCTTCTAACGTGCTGTGCTTCATTCAAAGTTATGGTTATGTCCAAAAATGTAGGGTCTAGAGATCCTGTTTTGGTGGTGCAGGATAAAAGTCACTTTTACTTATGAGATGGAGCTGCCGAATGCCAATGACTTTACTCCACCCAAAAAATGATGAACCATTTACTCACTCTCGTATCATTTCAAATCTCTATGAAAATTTATAATAATCAAATCTCTCTAAACCTTTCTTATTCTGCATTTTTGCTTGTTTGTTTACGCAGTGTAATTAAATGATTCAGTTTTGTATGGTTTCTAAATTACAGATTATGTTGTTTTACAATATAAAGGAGTTTATACAGATTTAAGATTCTGGGACACTCATTCATTCATTCATTTTCCTTCGGCTTAGTTTCTATTTCAGAGGTTGCCAAGGCGGAATAAACCTCCATATAGTCCAGCATATGTTTTACATTGCGCATTTCTTTCTAGCGGCGACGTGGTGGCGCAGTGGGTAGCACGTATGTCTCACAGCAAGAAGCTCGCTAGTTCGAGCCTCGGCTGGGTCAGTTGGCATTTCTGCATGGAGTTTGCATGTTCTCCCTGTGTTGGCGTGGGTTTCCTCCGGTTGCTCCGGTGTATGTGTGTGAATAAGTGTGTATGGGTTGAGGTTAGAAAATGAGCCAAATGACCCAGAGGGCACTTGAACCAGTGAACATCTTGCTGTGAGGCGACAGTGTTAACTGTGTAATATGTTTTTGTTTTTTACTATCAGAGAACCAGTAACACTTGTTCACTTGCTTTTTATGAATCACCTTCAATAATGTTCTACGGAAGAAGAATCTCCTAAATATTGAAGTAAATAAACAGCATTTTTACATTGTTAATGAATTATACCATTAAAAATGAATACTTCAAAAATAAAATAGTGTCTTGTTTCTGAAATTAATGCACTGTTAACCTTTATCAAGGAGTGTTTCTTCATATACACAGTGTTGGGAGTCCAGTCTGTGAGAATTAAACTTGGTGCACTGAAAGTGTCTTTGAGACCAAGCAGATGTTGTCAGGCTGTAACTTCCCCTTGACCAGATGCAGTTTTAGTTCCAAAGCCAACAACATAACTAACAAAAAAGGGCTTATTGTCCCTTTAGATCAGCCTCTTGGACCGAGCCAAAGACCATCCACCAGTAACTGTCTTCTCCTTATTATCCTCATCAAAACTCAACATCGGTTGCCAGCGATCATTGCTAAGGTTCAGAAACAAGCGCATGGTAAAGCCCGAAGTCTCTTAAACAGTCTGTGTCCATAAAAACAACTGTAGCCTCACTCTTGTTTTTTTTGGTGGGTGACCCTGGTTTGTTGTAGCAGCCGAGAACTCTGGGATGGCAGACTACTAATAGCTAGATTTTTTTTAAAGAAATTTGAGTGGTACTTGCCAATGCAAGTGGTTGGCAGGTGTTTTACGTGGTTGCTAGATTTTTATCGTGTGATTGGTTTCCAGTAGGGTTGGGTCGGTAGATGATGCCATCGTCCATCACCGATAATCAATATACATCACGATGCTGAGCCAGCTTCATGATCCTTTGCCCCACCCCCATCACAGCAGCAACCCTCTCGCGAAAAATACACACTTAGGCCGCGTTTGCACTAATACGTCTAAGTTTTAGAATGGCAGAATGAAAACGATCCACGTCCACACTGACGTTTCACCTAGCGTTTCTAAAAAGATCTCCCTCTATACTGCTGAAAACTCACAATACGTTACAGTTTATCAAGGATGTACCGCTGGATCGCATCTCACTATAGTTGTTAAACAAGATATTTAATTAGTCATGTCTCTATCAAACGACTTTTCGGTCTTTTAAATGTATCAGGTAATTAGTGGTGCAAAATTAATTGTTTCTTCGGTGCACCACGATGCAGACGCGGACAATTCGGTATCGGTTCAGTAAAAATCATAACCGGTTATTACTGACGTCATTTACCTCATATGCGCTCTGTCGCGAGGGAGGCGATCGCAAGTATTTACAACTCTTTAGCTACTTAAAACTCATAAACTGTGCACAATTTCACTGTGTGTGTTTGCTGGATCAGTCTTTCACTGACATACACAACAATAGCCCCTAATTCACTGAGATCGAGAGAATGAAAGTAGCCTACTCCATTTCTCTCTTTCTCTCTCTCTCTCGCTTTCGCTCTGTCTCTCTCTCTTTCTCACACACACACATCACAGCATTACTTTTGGATACAGAAACGAGCGCGTGTCTGCAGAGTTTTCTCCACCGTGTCTATCATGCATCAGTTGTAAGATCGCCGCTGCCGCCTGCCGCTTTTTATTGTCACTTATCTGAAGAGCGCACCGCACAAGAGCCAATAGCAACCGTTTTTGTTGAGGGTGTGACCAATCAAAGAGGTGTAAGAGAACTAGACAAGGATCAGAAATTGAGCTGGATGTTTATATTTGTTTATATTATTAGCTTAATGCTCGTTTTGTTTAAAGTTACAGTTTATATATCTGACTGTTTGTATTAAACGACAAAATTTTATTACAAATAATATATAAATATAAATATATTCATACATTTTAATACAAGAACTGCTGCTGTGAAGAAAATATAAAACTGTGTATGGAAAGCAATGCACAGAGATATCTAATTGAACCGAATCGATGGCATGATAATCGTAACCGAACCGAACCGTGAGACTAGTGTAGGTTCACAGCTCTACAGGTAATGTTTCACAGCGTTTCACTGCTTCAATCTTTCGCTTTCAGGCTTGTACTTAGTAATTTAGTGAAAACCTCAAAGACTGTTGGTTGGTTTCTGTTAGTTGTGCACCTTTTTTTACCAACCAAGTTTGTCGACGCCATTATACCAACACAGATCACTCTGCCTACTCATGCCAGAGTCCAGCGGAAAAAGTGATTGACTGATGTTGCATATTATTCGGTTATCTTAAGTAAAGGACAGTGTTAAGTGTTTTAGCACAAAAGAGGAAGTAATAAAATATAGCCTATTTCGTTGCTCTCAGCAGCTATCCACTAATAAATCTCTACATTTAAATTTTTATTTTTTTAATTTTACCACATCATATCAAAACATAAATGTCCTTGTGCGCAGGACTGAATGACAGAAAAGAAGGTCGTTTCTGCTTTCACTCGCCCCAAAAATGCTCTGTTTGCATGATTTGATTAATATCATTGTACCTAAATACTTTTTGAATAATATTTTAAACGTCCTCCGGTGTTTATTGTTTTTAAAAAATATCTCAAATCTTTTTCTCAGAGAGGTCTTTGTAAAATGAAAGCTATATTTGGCTTAAAAAATGGTTTAATTTATGTATTGTATATACCTACATCGTTATAGCTAGCTTTTGTTTGTTTTATATTGGTTTATTTATTTAATGTGACTTTATTATATCCGATATTTGTAATTCTTTAAATTATTTCAATATAGCTTGGGCTATTTTATCAAGATATGACATTATTGTTTTGAGCCTACAAAAGTGAACACGCAATTTGTAAAGTTTTGTGTCTTTCTGTTGTATTCGTATTATGTATTATCTCCAAAATAAATAACAAATAGAAAAAAGCCGCTGGCAGCATAAGCAGAGCTGTCAAGCGAGCACTCTTTTGCCCGTCTCTCACACACATACAGGCATCTAACGTGCACGTATCACACACAAACACACCTTTTAAACTTGACAAAAACTCTCGACAACCTTTACTGGCGGCTGTGTCTTTAACATGGTTTAAGGATTATTATGCGTTATTGAAACATCAAGGAGGACGCAGCAAAAAACAAAAAAGTCACTTATAAATTAAAACTTTATTATTTTTATGCAAGCACAAGCAAAAAGACCCCCGGCCTATTAGGTGTTTTATGAAATAGCCTATCTTAAACTGACCAGCTCTATGTTGTGTTTTCCTTGTTTATGTATTTGTTTGCCACATGTACTCGTTTGCAATCGGAAAACTAGTGTAAAGATGGCAAGCCATCTTTACCAGACTCAGGCAAAGTTCGCCTCTCCTTTTACGTCACCCGAAACCCCAGCTGGCCCTCTTTGGCCCAAGGTATTCGGCAGGCCAAAAAAGGCCAGCCACCGGCCCCGAGAAAGCCCTGCTTTGCCCTGATCTGGCCCCGGAAGTGACAGTGGAAACGCGACTGGCCTTGGCTTGCCCTGGCTCACTCGCTTTAGGCACGATAGTGGAAACGTAGCTAATGACAGAAAATGAAGCACTCAAACCCGAGAAAACCCGAGAAAACTCGAGCCGAGCACAACATACTTGACATGACAAAACTAGTGTCTAGAGTCCTGACAATATCTCTAAATAAAATTCTTAATTTAGGCAAATTCTATGCATTAATGTCAAATGTTGCATGCATTCCCTGTCAAATGTGACGCCCAGTGGAAATTCGCCTATATCCGGGGTGTCAAACTCAATTCCTGGAGGGCCGAAGCCCTGCACAGTTTAGTTCCAACCCTGCTCCAACACACTTATCTGTAGGTTTCAAACAAGCCTGAAGGACTTAATTAGTTTGGTCAGGTGTGTTTAATTAGGGTTGGAACTAAACTGTGCAGAGCACCTGTGGCCTATATGTTTTCATTTGCATTCACTTTGTATGAAATCTACTCACGCGCATGCTTAATAATGCTTTATTTAAGCAATATTAGCTGCGTCCCAAATGGCACTCTATACACTATGCACTCATGCACTATGTACTTATGCACTTACACACTCAACAGGATAGTACATGTATGTAGTGGCGTCCCAAATGGCACACTAATGTTTTTTTACTGAGCGGAAATTTAAACCGTTTCCTTGATGACGTTTGACAGTTGCCAAATCAGTGAAATAAACGACCGAATTATCAAATAATACCTGCCGGGAGAATTGCCGCATTTACCATCGGGAGGCGCTATAATCACTCTCGTAGAAGAATTTTGCTCTCACCATCCAAAATAAATAAAGTTATTCAACATGTGCATCCGATAGCTCCGCCCCTTCCGCTACGTAAGCAAACCTGCATCATCATTCCACACTTAATTTTAGCGGCTGAATGAGTGCATCATCCGGGTAATTAAAGTGCACTTATTATTTTTAGAGTTTTCAGTGTGAACGCACTACTTACACTATTTATACTACAAAATGGCGTAGAATAGTGCATAAGTATGCGATTTGGGACGCAGCTACAGATTTGGGAAGTTGCTGTGCAGTTTTCTGAGTAATTTCTGTGCATTCCCACTCCCCATTTACACTATCTATTTCATCATCCAGTAATTGTGAAATTGATTGCTCACGATAGTGCACTTCACAAGCTCATTAAAGCTATATTCAGACCTGCAGATCAAACAATGCACGATGGGTTCAAATAATAAGGGAACTCATTCATTCATTCATTCATTCATTTTTCTTCAGCTTAGTCTCTATTTCAGAGGTTGCCACAGCAGAAAGTCTATTCCAGCATATGTTTTTTACGCAGCAAATGCCCTTCCAGCCGGAACCCAGTACTGGGAAACACCCATACATTCACACACTCATTCATACACTACAACCAATTTAGTTTATTTAATTCACCTATAGCGCATGTGTTTGGACTGTGGGGGAAACCAGAGCACCCGGAGGAAACCCACTCCAACACGGGGAGAACATGCACACAGAAATGCCAACCGACCCAGCCGGGACTCGAACCAGCAACCTTCTTGAGGCGACATTGCTAACCACCAATAATGGAACTAATAATCAATAATAATAGAAAGGCTTATCAGTTCCTATGCAAACCCATAGCACCTGATATGGCCCCTTTAATCATAAAAATACCTATAGGTCTTAGACACCGATCCAAGGTTGCGAGCTCTAGCGTTAATTTATATGCTGTATGTCATTTTAGATACAAAGCAGCTGCCAAGTAACCTCTCGCCACCCTCCCGTTACCCAGAATTCTCTCTCCCTTGACGTCCCACTGCCTTTAGCACCTAAGAGGAAAAATAACAGGCCTAACGTCCTTGCTAAGTGACATCAGGAAATCGCATCACTGGGGAAATGTAGCCTAATTTTTCTGCTTATTTTTAATAAATGGCAACAAGGCTGAGGACGTGTGCCAGTTGAGGTCATATCATGGTTTGCTGCTGTTTTTGGCTCACATTTGCATAAAACTAGGCTTTTGGCTTGCTGTGGGTGAGAAGCTAATGTATTTGGCCCATAGGGCAAAGCCAGCAGGGGACTGGAGGCGACCCTCCCAACTGTGTGTTTTACTTCCCGGTACCGAGTCTGATTCTGGGTGACATGCAATAATTATTGGATTTCAGTACGGCAGGCATCACTACTATTGCACATTGTTTGAAGTTAAGAATTTGAGCAGATTTTGGCAAGCAAGTCTACTGAAATTATGCTTTATTTTTGATATTTTTAGAAGTAATTGTAGTTATGGGACTTGCATTAGAGACTTGGGGTATATCTAGTATTGTTTTGTCTATGTGAAGTCTGTGTTAAAACGAAATCTACAGTGTTTATTTTGCTAGCACACATTGTTATTCTTTGGCCGAACAATTAATCTGCGTAAGTTAATCCACTGAAAAAAAAAGTTTGTTTTGGTAATCTTTAATCAAAGTCTGATCATTTGCTTTTGTCTTTGGAGTGTCGTCGTTCTCAATACGCTTCAGCCACGATATTTTTAGCCACGCCCCTCTTACTGTTAGTTTGCTATGAGGGAATAATACGCAAAAAGAAAGCCCCGCCCCCTACTCAATATTTCGTTTCAGTTGGAAATACATCAACATACTGAAATCAAGGTCTTTACAAATTAGTGTTGCTTTTGTCAAAACTATGGCTAAATGTTTTCGTCAGTGAATCATTATCATGTTACGAATACAAGACGCAACATAAGAAAATGCTGGTCTTGTGATAATAACTATAATGAAATGTATAATGCAGTATTGTTGACCAATAAAAACAAGACTAAATGTGGTTTACAAAATAAAAACTATGCTGATATGTCTCTTCATTTTCATTGACTAAAACGAAATGTTATAATGTTATTTTTAATTATGATAAAAAAAGTTTGTTTTGGTAATCTTCAATCAAAGTATGGCTGTTTGCTTCTGCGTTTGATGTGTCGGTCCTTCTCAATACTCTTCAGCCACGATTTTCTTAGCCACGCCCCCTTTTACCGTTAGTTTGTTATGAGGGAATGATGCGCAAAAAGAAAGCTCCACCGCCTACTCAATATTTCGTTTCATTTGAAAGTAAATCAACATACTGAAATAAATGATTTTACAAATTAGTGTTGCTTTGGTCAACAAAAACTATTTCTAAATATCTTCGTCAACGAGTCTTTATCACGTTACAAAAACAAGATGCAACATCAAAAATGCTGGTCATGTGATGATGACTAACGAAATTTATAACGCAGTATTGTTAAGCCATTAAGCTATTAGTTTGCTATGAGGGAATGGTGTACAAAAGGAAAGCCCCACCCCTTACCTAATATTTAATTTTAGTTGGAACTACATCAACATACTGAAATGAATGACTTTACCGAAAATGAATATCTTTGTCAACTAATTTTTATCACATTACAAAAACCAGATGCGACACAAAATATGCTGGTCATGTGACGATGACTAACGAAATTTATAACGCAGTATTGTTAAGGAATAAAAACAAGACTAAATGTGGTTGACAAAAAAAAAAATAAAAAGCTTAAATTAAACTTTAATTTCATTGACCAAAAACAAGACGAAGTAAAATTTTATAATGTTTTTTTTTAAGATGGTACAGTCAAGATAGTGTTGCTTTTTTATCACGTTACAAAGATGAGATCCGACAAAAAATACTAGTCATGTGATGATGACTATAGCTAAACTTATAATGCAGTACTGTTGACAAATAAAAAACGAGACTAAATGTGGTTTACAAAATAAAAACTATGCCAAAACGTCTCTTCATTTTCGTTGACTAAAACGAGACGAAATTGTTAAGTTATTTAATGGAAATGTTATGTTTTTTTTTTTTTTATACGGTACCAAGTCTGATTTTGGGTGACATGGAATAGCTATTGGGTTTAGTACGGCAGGTCTCACTGCTATTGCACATTCTTTGGAGTTAAAGATTTGAACAGATTTTGGCGTGTAAGTCCACCTAAAATCATGCCGTTTTTGTTACTTTTGTAAGTAATCGTAGTTATGGGACCCATAGACTTACATTAGGGACTTGGGATATAACTAGTGTGGTTTTGGTTATGTGAAGCTTAAAGTCTGTGTGAAATCTAAATTTACTGTGTTTATTTAGCTAGTGCAGATTGTTATACTTTAGGTGAACCATTAATCTGCGCAATTTAATTCACTGAAAAAACGTTTTTTTTGGTAAATCTTCAATCAAAATCTGACTATTTGCTTCTGCGTTTGGTGTGTCGGTCCTTCTCAATACTCTTCAGCCACAATATTCTTAGCCACGCCCCTCTGACTGTTAGTTTGCTATGAGGGAATGGTGTGCAAAAAGAAAGCCCCGTCCCCTACTTAATATTTAATTTTAGTTAGAACTACATCTTATTGAAATAAAAGTCTTTACAAATTAGTTTTGCTACTGTCAACAAAAACTATGGTTAAATATCTTCGTCAACGAACCATTATCAGGTCACAAAAACAAAATGCAACATCATGTGCCGATGACTAATGAAATTTATAACGCAGTACTGTTGAGGAATAAAAACGAGACTAAATGTGGTTTACAAAAAAAAATCTAACTTAAATTAAACGTAATTTTCATTGACCAAAACAAGACGAAATTAAATTTTATAATGTTATCTGTAATGATAGTACAGTCAAATTGGTGTTGCTTTTTTCAATGAAAACTATTGCTAAATATCTTCGTCAACGAACCTTTATCACGTTACGAAGACGAGACGTGACAAAAAATGCTGGTCATGCGACGATGACTATAACTAAACTTATAATGCAGTAATGTTATTCTTTAGGTGAACAATTAATCTACGCAAGTTAATCCACTGAAAAAAAAAAACTGTTTGTTTTGGTCATTTTCAATTAAAATCTGATCATATGTTTCTGCATTTGGAGTATATTTTACTCTGATTCCAGTTTGACGCTTCAGAGACAGTATTATTACCCACACACCTCTTCTGTTAGTTTGCTATGAGAGAATGATGTGTAAAAAGAAACCCCACCACCTGCTCAATATACACTCACCGGCCACTTTATTAGGTATACCTTACTAGTACCGGGTTGGGTCTCCTTTTGCCTTTAGAACTGCCTTAATCCTTCGTGGCATAGATTTAACAAGGTACTGGAAATATTCCTCAAAGATTTTGCTTCATATTGACATGATAACATCACGCAGTTACTGCAGATTTGTCGGCTGCACATCCATGATGCGAATCTCCCATTTAACTACATCCCGAAGGTGCCCTATTAGATTGAGATCTGGTGACAGTGGAGGCCATTTGAGTACAGTGAACTCTTTGTCATGAAACCAGTCTGAGGTGATTCATGCTTTATGTCCTGCTGGAAGTAGCCATCAAAAAATGGGTACACTGTGGTCATAAAGGGATGGACATGGTCAGCAATGGGCCCAAAGTATCCCCCACACCATTACACCACCAGCCTGAACCATTGATACAATGCAGGATGGATCCATGCTTTGTTTTTGACACCAAATTCTGACCTGTGCAAATTGTAGTCTCAGTTTCCTGTTCTTAGCTGACAGGAGTGGCACCCGGTGTAGTCTTCTGCTTCTGTAGCCCATCTGCCTCAAGGTTGGACGTGTTTGTGCATACAGAGATGCTCATCTGCGTACCTTGGTTGCAACGAGTGGTTATTTGAGTTACTGTTGCCTTTCTATCAGCTGGAACCAGTCTGGCCATTCTCCTCTGACCTCTGGCATCAACAAGACATTTGCGCCCACAGAACTGCCGCTCACAGAATATTTTGTCTTTTTCTGACCATTCTCTGTAAACCCTAGAGATTGTTGCTAGAGACTACTATGCTTAGAAATGTGTTAAACAGAAATTGGGCTAAACCACAGTAATAGGGGTAATTATATTTACTTCATCTGTATGAATAATTATTTCAGGAGCATTTGATGTTCAATTAAGTTCAACACATTGTTCTGTGTGGTCATTAACAATCCAGCATCAATCAAGGAACATTGAAGTCATCTGAAAAGGCATGTGATGGTTAACAGACTTGACTGTAATTAACTATTATAAATCCTGGTTCATTGTTTTCAAACGTTACCGCAAGCTTCATTGGGTGTCAGGAAAAACAGTGTAATTAAAATTCCCTTGCTCTAATTACGGCTGATTATCTTCGGACCCCAGTCATTAGCTCAGCGCTGAGGGCCTGACACCGTGAAGGAGAGCGTGTGTTCGCCATTCATTGATTTAATTGAGATGCTTTTCAGCACTGTGTGGTTTGGAGATCGGCCAAATGCTGCGATTTGCACTCTATCCGACCCGATCCACCTTATTCAGGAACTGAGCAGCACATGAAATGAGTGTT